>NW_026290246.1:0-2500 GCF_023373465.1 Oncorhynchus keta | reverse complement strand
GCCCCAGGACTCGTCCGATGGAGCTCCAGGACTCGTCCGATGGAGCTCCAGGACTCGTCCGATGGAGCTCCAGGACTCGTCCGATGGAGCTCCAGGACTCGTCCGATGGAGCTCCAGGACTCGTCCGATGGAGCTCCAGGACTCGTCCGATGGAGCTCCAGGACTCGTCCGATGGAGCTCCAGGACTCGTCCGATGGAGCTCCAGGACTCGTCCGATGGAGCTCCAGGACTCGTCCGATGGAGCTCCAGGACTCGTCCGATGGAGCTCCAGGAATCGTGTGATGGAGCTCCAGGAATCGTGTGATGGAGCTCCAGGAATCGTGTGATGGAGCTCCAGGACTCGTGTGATGGAGCTCCAGGACTCGTCTGATGGAGCCCCAGGACTCGTGCGATGGAGCTCCAGGACTCGTGCGATGGAGCCTCAGGACTCGTGCGATGGAGCCTCAGGACTCGTGCGATGGAGCCCCAGGACTCGTGCGATGGAGCCCCAGGACTCCTCCAGGACTCGATGGAGCTCCAGGACTCGTGTGATGGAGCTCCAGGACTCGTGTGATGGAGCTCCAGGACTCGGATGGAGCCTCAGGACTCCCCTCAGGACTCGTCTGATGGGAGCCTCAGGACTCGTCTGATGGAGCCCCAGGACTCGTGTGATGGAGCCTCCAGGACTCGTGTGATGGAGCTCCCTCCTGATGGAGCTCAGGACTCGTGTGATGGAGCTCCAGGACTCGTGTGATGGAGCCCCCAGGACTCGTGTGATGGAGCCTCAGGACTCGTCTGATGGAGCCCAGGACTCGTCTGATGGAGCCCCAGGACTCGTGCGATGGAGCCCCAGGACTCGTGCGATGGAGCCCCAGGACCGTCGATGGAGCCCCAGGACTTTATCCCCCGATGGAGCCCCAGGACTCGTCGATGGAGCCCCAGGACTCGAGAGGGCTCCAGGACTCGTGCGATGGAGCTCCAGGACCCGATGGAGCCCCAGGACCGTCGATGGAGCCCCAGGACTCGTAGCCCCAGGACTCGTCCCCCCAGGACTCGAGATGGAGCTCCAGGACTCGTCGATGGAGCCCCCTCGTCCGATGGAGCCCCAGACTCGTGTGATGGAGCCCCAGGACTCGTCTGATGGAGCCCAGGACTCGTCTGATGGAGCCCCAGGACTCGTGTGATGGAGCTTCCCCAGGGTGTCATGGACTCTGTCCTCCCAATCCATTTGTCTGTGACAGACCGAGAGGGGTTATTCCCCCAGACCGAGAGGGGTTATCCCCCCCCAGACAGACCGAGAGGGGTTATCCCCCCCAGACCGAGAGGGGGTTATCCCCCCAGACCGAGAGGGGTTATTCCCCCAGACCGAGAGGGGTTATCCCCCCAGACCGAGAGGGGTTATCCCCCCCGAACCCCCCGACCGAGAGGGGTTATCCCCCCCCCAGACCGAGAGGGGTTATTCCCCCCCCCCCCAGACCGGGAGGGGTTATCCCCCCCCCAGACCGAGAGGGGTTATTCCCCCCCAGACCGAGAGGGGTTATTCCCCCCCAGACAGACCGAGGGGTTATCCCCCCCCAGACAGACCGAGAGGGGGTTATTCCCCCAGACCGAGACCCCCAGACCCGAGAGGGGCTATCCCCCCGAGACAGACCGAGAGGGGTATCCCCCCCAGACCGAGAGGGGTTATTCCCCCCCAGACCGAGAGGGGTTATTCCCCCCCAGACCGAGAGGGGTTATTCCCCCCCCCCCAGACCGAGAGGGGTTATTCCCCCCAGACCGAGAGGGGTTATTCCCCCAGACCGAGAGGGTTATTCCCCCAGACCGAGAGGGGTTATTCCCCCCAGACCGAGAGGGGTTATTCCCCCAGACCGAGAGGGGCTATTCCCCCCAGACCGAGAGGGGTTATTCCCCCCAGACCGAGAGGGGTTATCCCCCAGACCGAGAGGGGTTATTCCCCCCCAGACAGACCGAGAGGGGTTATTTCCCCCCCCAGACAGACCGAGAGGGGTTATTCCCCCAGAGAGAGGGGCTATTCCCCCCAGACCGAGAGGGGTTATTCCCCCCCAGACCGAGAGGGGCTATTCCCCCCAGACCGAGAGGGGTTATTCCCCCCCAGACCGAGGGGGGGTTATTCCCCCCAGACCGAGAGGGGTCCCCCAGACCGAGAGGGGTTATTCCCCCAGACCGAGAGGGGCTTATTCCCCAGACCGAGAGGGGTTATTCCCCCCCCAGACCGAGAGAGGGGTTATTCCCTCCCAGACCGAGAGGGGTTATTCCCCCCCCAGACAGATTCCCTCCCCAGACCGAGGGGTTATTCCCCCCCAGACCCCTCCCCCCAGACCGAGAGAGGGGTTATTCCCTCCCCCAGACCGAGAGGGGAGTTATTCCCTCCCCCCAGACCGAGAGGGGTTATTCCCTCCCCCCAGACCGAGAGAGGGGTTATTCCCTCCCCCCAGACCGAGAGAGGGGTTATTCCCTCCCCCCAGACCGAGAGAGGGGTTATTCCCTCCCCCAGACCGAG
>NW_026290245.1:0-9284 GCF_023373465.1 Oncorhynchus keta | reverse complement strand
TGCACATCTCCTGTACATTATAATGTTGTAAGGGGTGTGAACTGCACATCTCCTGTACATTATAATGTTGTAAGGGGTGTGAACTGCACATCTCCTGTACATTATAATGTTGTAAGGGGTGTGAACTGCATATCTCCTGTACATTATAATGTTGTAAGGGGTGTGAACTGCACATCTCCTGTACATTATAATGTTGTAAGGGGTGTGAACTGCACATCTCCCTGCACATTATAATGTTGTAAGGGGTGTGAACTGCACATCTCCTGTACATTATAATGTTGTAAGGGGTGTGAACTGCACATCTCCTGCACATTATAATGTTGTAAGGGTGTGAACTGCACATCTCCTGCACATTATAATGTTGTAAGGGGTGTGAACTGCACATCTCCTGCACATTATAATGTTGTAAGGGTGTGAACTGCACATCTCCTGTACATTATAATGTCGGTTCGGTTCCGGTTGGAGCGACGGTCGCATTCGCACTTCGCTCTGCAGGTTGTATAACTTTTTCATTACATTTCATTATAGTACAACGGTTGATTTGTCTAATCTTAGCAATTCTTCTTAGCTAGCTACATAGCCGTCCTTGTATCAGAGATAATTGCATAATTATCGTATTTCGTCGCCTCTAACGTAGCCTTCACTGCTATTCGCCCAGGAGCTAGCTAACGCACACAGATTAGCATCACTGTAGTGCTATTCACTCAACTGTACGACTTGATTAGTTCAGTGTTAGCTAGCTACATAGCTGTCTTTGTTTCCAAGATAATTGTGTAGTTTAGTGTGTGTAGCCTTGGAGTGATTATCTTAATTCACTGAGGTTCGCTAGCCAGCTATTTGTCGTCCTTAACGTAGGAGACTCTGCTAGCTAGCCAACAGCTAACTGCTAACAGCCAGCCAACGTCTACTGTTTTGAATTCAACAACCCGGTCAGGTAGCTTCACATTTTCATTTCATTTCATTACAGTACAACGGTTTGATTTGTTTGATCGTAGCTAGCTACATAGCCGTCTTTGTTTCAAAGATAATTGTGTAGTCTAGACCGATTCCCTAGGTTAGCTAGCCAGCTATTGTCGTTCTTTTAACTCAACGTAACGTAAACAACACTGCTAGCTAGCCAGCTAGCCCCGAATAGCAGCACTGTAGAATTATTACACTCAACGGAACGACTTGATTAGTGTAGTGTCAACAACGCAGCTACTGCCAGCTAGCCTACTTTAGCAGTACTGTATCATTTTAATCAATAAGATTCTTGCTACGTAAGCTTAACTTTCTGAACATTCGAGACGTGTAGTCCGCTTGTCATTCAATTTCCTTGCATTAGCGTAGCCTTTTCTGTAGCCTGTCAACTATGTGTCTGTCTATCCCTGTTCTCTCCTCTCTGCACAGACCATACAAACGCTCCACACACCGCGTGGCCGCGACCACCCTAACCTGGTGGTCCCAGCGCGTACGACCCACGTGAGTTCCAGGTCTCTGGTAGCCTCTGGAACTGCCAATCTGCGGCCAACAAGGCAGAGTTCATCTCAGCCTATGCCTCCCTCCAGTCCTTGACTTCTTGGCACTGACGGAAACATGGATCACCACAGATAACACTGCTACTCCTACTGCTCTCTCCTCGTCCGCCCACGTGTTCTCGCACACCCCGAGAGCTTCTGGTCAGCGGGGTGGTGGCACCGGATCCTCATCTCTCCCAAGTGGTCTTTCTCTCTTTCTCCCCTTACCCATCTGTCTATTGCCTCCTTTGAATTCCATGCTGTCACAGTTACCAGCCCTTTCAAGCTTAACATCCTTATCATTTATCGCCCTCCAGGTTCCCTAGGAGAGTTCATCAATGAGCTTGATGCCTTGATAAGCTCCTTTCCTGAGGACGGCTCACCTCTCACAGTTCTGGGCGACTTTAACCTCCCCACGTCTACCTTTGACTCATTCCTCTCTGCCTCCTTCTTTCCACTCCTCTCCTCTTTTGACCTCACCCTCTCACCCTCCCCCCCTACTCACAAGGCAGGCAATACGCTTGACCTCATCTTTACTAGATGCTGTTCTTCCACTAACCTCATTGCAACTCCCCTCCAAGTCTCCGACCACTACCTTGTATCCTTTTCCCTCTCGCTCTCATCCAACACTTCCCACTGCCCCTACTCGGATGGTATCGCGCCGTCCCAACCTTCGCTCTCTCTCCCCCCGCTACTCTCTCCTCTTCCATCCTATCTTCTCTTCCCTCTGCTCAAACTTTCTCCAACCTATCTCCTGATTCTGCCTCCTCAACCCTCCTCTCCTCCCTTACTGCATCCTTTGACTCCCTATGTCCCCTATCCTCCAGGCCGGCTCGGTCCTCCCCTCCCGCTCCGTGGCTCGACGACTCATTGCGAGCTCACAGAACAGGGCTCCGGGCAGCCGGCGGAAATGGAGGAAAAAATCTCACCTCCCTGCGGACCTGGCATCCTTTCACTCCCTCCTCTCTACATTTTCCTCCTCTGTCTCTGCTGCTAAAGCCACTTTCTACCATTCTAAATTCCAAGCATCTGCCTCTAACCCTAGGAAGCTCTTTGCCACCTTCTCCTCCCTCCTGAATCCCCCCCCTCCCCCTCCTCCTCTCTGCAGATGACTTCGTCAACCATTTTGAAAAGAAGGTCGATGACATCCGATCCTCGTTTGCTAAGTCAAACGACACCGCTGGTTCTGCTCACACTGCCCTACCCTATGCTCTGACCTCTTTCTCCCCTCTCTCCAGATGAAATCTCGCGTCTTGTGACGGCCGGCCGCCCAACAACCTGCCCGCTTGACCCTATCCCCTCCTCTCTTCTCCAGACCATTTCCGGAGACCTTCTCCCTTACCTCACCTCGCTCATCAACTCATCCCTGACCGCTGGCTACGTCCCTCCCCGTCTTCAAGAGAGCGAGAGTTGCACCCCTTCTGAAAAAACCTACACTCGATCCCTCCGATGTCAACAACTACAGACCAGTATCCCTTCTCTCTTTTCTCTCCAAAACTCTTGAGCGTGCCGTCCTTGGCCAGCTCTACCGCTATCTCTCTCAGAATGACCTTCTTGATCCAAATCAGTCAGGTTTCAAGACTAGTCATTCAACTGAGACTGCTCTTCTCTGTATCACGGAGGCGCTCCGCACTGCTAAAGCTAACTCTCTCTCCTCTGCTCTCATCCTTCTAGACCTATCGGCTGCCTTGATACTGTGAACCATCAGATCCTCCTCTCCACCCTCTCCGAGTTGGGCATCTCCGGCGCGGCCCACGCTTGGATTGCGTCCTACCTGACAGGTCGCTCCTACCAGGTGGCGTGGCGAGAATCTGTCTCCTCACCACGCGCTCTCACCACTGGTGTCCCCAGGGCTCTGTTCTAGGCCCTCTCTTATTCTCGCTATACACCAAGTCACTTGGCTCTGTCATAACCTCACATGGTCTCTCCTATCATTGCTATGCAGACGACACACAATTAATCTTCTCCTTTCCCCCTTCTGATGACCAGGTGGCGAATCGCATCTCTGCATGTCTGGCAGACATATCAGTGTGGATGACGGATCACCACCTCAGCTGAACCTCAGCAAGACGGAGCTCCTCTTCCTCCCGGGAAGGACTGCCCGTTCCATGATCTCGCCATCACGGTTGACAACTCCATTGTGTCCTCCTCCCAGAGCGCTAAGAACCTTGGCGTGATCCTGGACAACACCCTGACGTTCTCAACTAACATCAAGGCGGTGTCCCGTTCCTGTAGGTTCATGCTCTACAACATCCGCAGAGTACGACCCTGCCTCACACAGGAAGCGGCGCAGGTCCTAATCCAGGCACGTGTCATCTCCCGTCTTGATTACTGCAACTCGCTGTTGGCTGGGCTCCCTGCCTGTGCCATTAAACCCCTACAACTCATCCAGAACGCCGCAGCCCGTCTGGTGTTCAACCTTCCCAAGTTCTCTCACGTCACCCCGCTCCTCCGCTCTCTCCACTGGCTTCCAGTTGAAGCTCGCATCCGCTACAAGACCATGGTGCTCGCCTACGGAGCTGTGAGGGGAACGGCACCTCAGTACCTCCAGGCTCTGATCAGGCCCTACACCCAAACAAGGGCACTGCGTTCATCCACCTCTGGCCTGCTCGCCTCCCTACCACTGAGGAAGTACAGTTCCGCTCAGCCCAGTCAAAACTGTTCGCTGCTCTGGCCCCCAATGGTGGAACAAACTCCTCACGACGCCAGGACAGCGGAGTCAATCACCACCTTCCGGAGACACCTGAAACCCCACCTCTTCAAGGAATACCTAGGATAGGGTAAGTAATCCTTCTCACCCACCCCCTTCTCCCCCCCAACAAGATTTAGATGCAAGTGGCTGTTCCACTGGTTGTCATAAGGTGTATGCACCAATTTGTAAGTCGCTCTGGATAAGAGCGTCTGCTAAATGACTTAAATGTAAATGTAAATGTAAATGTAAGGGGTGTGAACTGCACATCTCCTGTACATTATAATGTTGTAAGGGGTGTGAACTGCACATCTCCTGTACATTATAATGTTGTAAGGGTGTGAACTGCACATCTCCTGTACATTATAATGTTGTAAGGGTGTGAACTGCACATCTCCTGTACATTATAATGTTGTAGGGGTGTGAATTGCACATCTCCTGTACATTATAATGTTGTAAGGGTGTGAACTGCACATCTCCTGCACATTATAATGTTGTAAGGGGTGTGAACTGCATATCTCCTGTACATTATAATGTTGTAAGGGGTGTGAACTGCACATCTCCTGCACATTATAATGTTGTAAGGGGTGTGAACTGCACATCTCCTGCACATTATAATGTTGTAAGGGGTGTGAACTGCACATCTCCTGCACATTATAATGTTGTAAGGGGTGTGAACTGCACATCTCCTGTACATTATAATGTTGTAAGGGGTGTGAACTGCACATCTCCTGTACATTATAATGTTGTAAGGGGTGTGAACTGCACATCTCCTGTACATTATAATTGTTGTGAACTGCACATCTCCTGTACATTATAATGTTGTGAACTGCACATCTCCTGTACATTATAATGTTGTAAGGGGTGTGAACTGCACATCTCCTGTACATTATAATGTTGTAAGGGGTGTGAACTGCACATCTCCTGTACATTATAATGTTGTAAGGGTGTGAACTGCACATCTCCTGTACATTATAATGTTGTAAGGGGTGTGAACTGCACATCTCCTGCACATTATAATGTTGTAAGGGGTGAACTGCACATCTCCTGTACATTATAATGTTGTAAGGGGTGTGAACTCTCCTGCACATTATAATGTTGTAAGGGGTGTGAACTGCACATCTCCTGTACATTATAATGTTGTAAGGGGTGTGAACTGCACATCTCCTGTACATTATAATGTTGTAAGGGGTGTGAACTGCACATCTCCTGTACATTATAATGTTGTAAGGGGTGTGAACTGCATATCTCCTGCATCTGCACATCTCCTGTACATTATAATGTTGTAAGGGGTGTGAACTGCACATCTCCTGTACATTATAATGTTGTAAGGGGTGTGAACTGCACATCTCCTGTACATTATAATGTTGTAAGGGTTGTGTGAACTGCACATCTCCTGTACATTATAATGTTGTAAGGGGTGTGAACTGCACATCTCCTGCACATTATAATGTTGTAAGGGGTGTGAACTGCATATCTCCTGTACATTATAATGTTGTAAGGGGTGTGAACTGCACATCTCCTGTACATTATAATGTTGTAAGGGGTGTGAACTGCACATCTCCCCTGCACATTATAATGTTGTAAGGGGTGTGAACTGCACATCTCCTGCACATTATAATGTTGTAAGGGGTGTGAACTGCACATCTCCTGCACATTATAATGTTGTAAGGGGTGTGAACTGCATATCTCCTGCACATTATAATGTTGTAAGGGGTGTGAACTGCATATCTCCTGTACATTATAATGTTGTAAGGGGTGTGAACTGCATATCTCCTGTACATTATAATGTTGTAAACTGCACATCTCCTGTACATTATAATGTTGTAAGTGTGAACTGCACATCTCCTGTACATTATAATGTTGTAAGGGGTGTGAACTGCACATCTCCTGCACATTATAATGTTGTAAGGGTGTGAACTGCACATCTCCTGCACATTATAATGTTGTAAGGGGTGTGAACTGCACATCTCCTGCACATTATAATGTTGTAAGGGTGAACTGCACATCTCCTGCACATTATAATGTTTGTAAGGGTGTGAACTGCATATCTCCTGCACATTATAATGTTGTAAGGGTGTGAACTGCACTCTCCTGCACATTATAATGTTGTAAGGGTGTGAACTGCACATCTCCTGTACATTATAATGTTGTAAGGGGTGTGAACTGCACATCTCCTTATAATGTTGTACATTATATAATGTTGTAAGGGGTGTGAACTGCACATCTCCTGTACATTATAATGTTGTAAGGGTGTGAACTGCACATCTCCTGTACATTATAATGTTGTAACTGCACATCTCCTGGTTGTAAGGGTGTGAACTGCACATCTCCTGTACATTATAATGTTGTAAGGGGTGTGAACTGCACATCTCCTGTACATTATAATGTTGTAACTGTGAACTGCACATCTCCTGTACATTATAATGTTGTAAGGGGTGTGAACTGCACATCTCCTGCACATTATAATGTTGTAAGGGGTGTGAACTGCACATCTCCTGTACATTATAATGTTGTAAGGGGTGTGAACTGCACATCTCCTGCACATTATAATGTTGTAAGGGGTGTGAACTGCATATCTCCTGTACATTATAATGTTGTAAGGGGTGTGAACTGCACATCTCCTGTTACATTATAATGTTGTAAGGGGTGTGAACTGCACATCTCCTGCACATTATAATGTTGTAAGGGGTGTGAACTGCACATCTCCTGCACATTATAATGTTGTAAGGGGCACATCTCCTGCACATTATAATGTTGTAACTGCACATCTCCTGCACATTATAATGTTGTAAGGGGTGTGAACTGCACATCTCCTGCATTATAATGTTGTAAAGGGTGTGAACTGCACATCTCCTGTACATTATAATGTTGTAAGGTGAACTGCACATCTCCTGCACATTATAATGTTGTAAACTGCACATCTCCTGCACATTATAATGTTGTAAGGGGTGTGAACTGCATTATAATGTTATGGGGTGTGAACTGCATCTCCTGCACATTATAATGTTGTAAGGGGTGTGAACTGCACATCTCCTGTACATTATAATGTTGTAAGGGTGTGAACTGCAATCTGCACTGCATCTCCTGCACATTATAATGTTGTAAGGGGTGTGAACTGCACATCTCCTGCACATTATAATGTTGTAAGGGGTGTGAACTGCACATCTCCTGCACATTATAATGTTGTAAGGGGTGTGAACTGCACATCTCCTGTACATTATAATGTTGTAAGGGGTGTGAACTGCACATCTCCTGTACATTATAATGTTGTAAGGGTGTGAACTGCACATCTCCTGCACATTATAATGTTGTAAGGGGTGTGAACTGCACATCTCCTGTACATTATAATGTTGTAAGGGTGTGAACTGCACATCTCCTGTACATTATAATGTTGTAAGGGGTGTGAACTGCACATCTCCTGTACATTATAATGTTGTAAGGGGTGAACTGCACATCTCCTGCACATTATAATGTTGTAAGCACATCTCTGCACATTATAATGTTGGTGTGAACTGCACATCTCCTGTACATTATAATGTTGTAAGGGGTGTGAACTGCACATCTCCTGCACATTATAATGTTGTAAGGGGTGTGAACTGCACATCTCCTGCACATTATAATGTTGTAAGGGTGTGAACTGCACATCTCCTGTACATTATAATGTTGTAAGGGGTGTGAACTGCACATCTCCTGTACATTATAATGTTGTAAGGGGTGTGAACTGCACATCTCCTGTACATTATAATGTTGTAAGGGGTGTGAACTGCACATCTCCTGCACATTATAATGTTGTAAGGGGTGTGAACTGCACATCTCCTGTACATTATAATGTTGTAAGGGGTGTGAACTGCACATCTCCTGTACATTATAATGTTGTAAGGGTGTGTGCAATCTGCACATCTCCTGCACATTATAATGTTGTAATGAACTGCACATCTCCTGCACATTATAATGTTGTAAGGGGTGTGAACTGCACATCTCCTGCACATTATAATGTTGTAAGGGGTGTGAACTGTACATTATAATGTTGTAGGGGTGTGAACTGCATCTCCTGTACATTATAATGTTGTAAGGGGTGTGAACTGCACATCTCCTGTACATTATAATGTTGTAAGGGGTGTGAACTGCACATCTCCTGCACATTATAATGTTGTAAGGGTGTGAACTGCACATCTCCTGCACATTATAATGTTGTAAAGGAGTGTGAACTGCATTATATAATGTTGTAAGGGTGTGAACTGCACATCTCCTGTACATTATAATGTTGTAAGTGGTGTGAACTGCACATCTCCTGTACATTATAATGTTGTAAGGGGTGTGAACTGCACATCTCCTGTACATTATAATGTTGTAAGGAATGTGAACTGCACATCTCCTGTACATTATAATGTTGTAAGGGGTGTGAACTGCACATCTCCTGTACATTATAATGTTGTAAGGGGTGAACTGCACATCTCCTGTACATTATAATGTTGTAGGGGTCTGCACATCTCCTGTACATTATAATGTTGTAAGGGGTGTGTGAACTGCACATCTCCTGCACATTATAATGTTGTAAGGGTGTGAACTGCACATCTCCTGCACATTATAATGTTGTAAGGGGTGTGAACTGCACATCTCCTGTACATTATAATGTTGTAAGGGGTGTGAACTGCACATCTCCTGCACATTATAATGTTTGTATGTTGCACATCTCCTGCACATTATAATGTTGTAAGGTGTGAACTGCACATCTCCTGCACATTTATAATGTTGTAAGGGGTGTGAACTGCATATCTCCTGTACATTATAATGTTGTAAGGGGTGTGAACTGCACATCTCCTGTACATTATAATGTTGTAAGGGTGTGAACTGCACATCTCTGTTATAATGTTGTAACTGCACATCTCCTGTTATAATGTTGTATAATGCACATCTCCTGCACATTATAATGTTGTAAGGGGTGTGAACTGCACATCTCCTGCACATTATAATGTTGTAAGGGGTGTGAACTGCACATCTCCTGTACATTATAATGTTGTAGGGGGTGTGAACTGCACATCTCCTGTACATTATAATGTTGTAAGGGGTGTGAACTGCACATCTCCTGCACATTA
>NW_026290244.1:0-5091 GCF_023373465.1 Oncorhynchus keta | reverse complement strand
TTTCAGGCGGCCTTTTTGTAATGAATTTCCTCCTCTTCTTCCGAAGAGGAGAGGCGAAACGGATCAGAGGACCAATACGCGGCGTGGTAATTGTCCATGGTACTTTTTAATGCGTAAAGATACACATGAACAAACTAACAAAAAAACAAGAAATGTGAAAACTCAAAACAGTCCTATCTGGTGCACACACAGAGACAGTAACAATCACCCACAAACACACAGTGAAACCCAGGCTACCTAAGTATGATTCTCAATCAAAGACAACTAATGACACCTGCCTCTGATTGAGAACCATACTAGGCCGAAACATAGAAATAACCAAAACATAGAAAAACAAACATAGACTGCCCACCCAACTCACGCCCTGACCATACTAACTAAATACAAAAACACAGGAAATAAAGGTCAGAACGTGACACTTTTCAAACGGCTCTTCCACTAAAGGGCATTAAAAACAAAAAATATATTTGTCCTCCGAAGAGTGGTGGTGGTGGGTGGGTTAATATTTTTTTTTTAAATAAATAAATAAAGAATAAGAGCAGGGTAAATGTTATTCCGATGGCCATCAGGCTGCTGAACAGTGGAACATAGGACAGCTGTAGGATGTTGAACAGTGGGACATAGGACAAATGTAGTGCCCAATACATGGTCGGGCAGTAGACTGCAGAGACAGAATAATTATGTTTCCAGTGTTTCCATATTGAATGTATTATAGTGTATTATTTTTTGTATTTGTATGCTGGCTTCACAAAAATAATTTTCATGTAAAAAAAAAAGTAGGGCATTTGCACAATTTCACAGTATTATTCCAACATTTACATTTACATTTAAGTCATTTAGCAGACGCTCTTATCCAGAGCGACTTACAGAATTGGTGCATTCACCTTATGACATCCAGTGGAACAGCCACTTTACAATAGTGCATCTAAATCTTTTAAGGGGGGGTGAGAAGGATTACTTTATCCTATCCTAGGTATTCCTTAAAGAGGTGGGGTTTCAGGTGTCTCCGGAAGGTGGTGATTGACTCCGCTGTCCTGGCGTCGTGAGGGAGTGTGTTCCACCATTGGGGAGCCAGAGCAGCGAACAGTTTTGACTGGGCTGAGCGGGAACTGTACTTCCTCAGTGGTAGGGAGGCGAGCAGGCCAGAGGTGGATGAGCAGTGCCCTTGTTTGGGTGTAAGGCCTGATCAGAGCCTGGAGGTACTGAGGTGCCGTTCCCCTCACAGCTCCGTAGGCAAGCACCATGGTCTTGTAGCGGATGCGAGCTTCAACTGGAAGCCAGTGGAGAGAGCGGAGGAGCGGAGTGACGTGAAGAACTTGGGAAGGTTGAACACCAGACGGGCTGCGGCGTTCTGGATGAGTTGTAGGGAGTTTAATGGCACAGGCAGGAGGCCCAGCCAACAGCGAAGTTGCAGTAATCCAGACGGGAGATGACAAGTGCCTGGATTAGGACCTGCGCCGCTTCCTGTGTGAGGCAGGGTCGTACTCTGCGGATGTTGTAGAGCATGAACCTACAGAGCGGGCCACCGCCTTGATGTTAGTTGAGAACGACAGGGTGTTGTCCAGGATCACGCCAAGGTTCTTAGCGCTCTGGGAGGAGGACACAATGGAGTTGTCAACCGTGATGGCGAGATCATGGAACGGGCAGTCCTTCCCGGGAGGAAGAGCAGCTCCGTCTTGCCGAGTTCAGCTTGAGGTGGTGATCCGTCATCCACACTGATATGTCTGCCAGACATGCAGAGATGCGATCGCCACCTGGTCATCAGAAGGGGAAAGGAAAGATTAA
Source organism: Oncorhynchus keta (assembly GCF_023373465.1). Taxonomy (NCBI): domain Eukaryota; kingdom Metazoa; phylum Chordata; class Actinopteri; order Salmoniformes; family Salmonidae; genus Oncorhynchus; species Oncorhynchus keta. The sequence goes on along the minus strand of NW_026290244.1, from coordinate 3,306 downwards.
TTGTGTGTCGTCTGCATAGCAATGATAGGAGAGACCATGTGAGGTTATGACAGAGCCAAGTGACTTGGTGTATAGCGAGAATAGGAGGGCCTAGAACAGAGCCCTGGGGACACCAGTGGTGAGCGTGTGGTGAGGAGACAGATTCTCGCCACGCCACCTGGTAGGAACGACCTGTCAGGTAGGACGCAATCAAGCGTGGGCCGCGCCGAGAGATGCCCAACTCGGAGAGGGTGGAGAGGAGGATCTGATGGTTCACAGTATCGAAGGCAGCCGATAGGTCTAGAAGGATGAGAGCAGAGGAGAGAGTTAGCTTTAGCAGTGCGGAGCGCCTCCGTGATACAGAGAAGAGCAGTCTCAGTTGAATGACTAGTCTTGAAACCTGACTGATTTGGATCAAGAAGGTCATTCTGAGAGAGATAGCGGGAGAGCTGGCCAAGGACGGCACGTTCAAAGAGTTTTGGAGAGAAAAGAAAGAAGGGATACTGGTCTGTAGTTGTTGACATCGGAGGATCGAGTGTAGGTTTTTCAGAAGGGTGCAACTCTCGCTCTCTTGAAGACGGAAGGGACGTAGCCAGCGGTCAGGGATGAGTTGATGAGCGAGGTGAGGTAAGGGGAGAAAGGTCTCCGGAAATGGTCTGGAGAAGAGAGGAGGATAGGGTCAAGCGGGCAGGTTGTTGGGCGGCGGCCGTCACAAGACGCGAGATTTCATCTGGAGAGAGGGGGAGAAAGAGGTCAGAGCACAGGGTAGGGCAGTGTGAGCAGAACCAGCGGTGTCGTTTGACTTAGCAAGCGAGGATCGGATGTCGTCGACCTTCTTTTCAAAATGGTTGACAAAGTCATCTGCAGAGAGGAGGAGGGGGGGGGGAGGAGGATTCAGGAGGGAGGAGAAGGTGGCAAAGAGCTTCCTAGGGTTAGAGGCAGATGCTTGGAATTTAGAGTGGTAGAAAGTGGCTTTAGCAGCAGAGACAGAGGAGGAAAATGTAGAGAGGAGGGGAGCGAAAGGATGCCAGGTCCGCAGGGGGCGATTTTCCTCCATTTCCGCTCGGCTGCCCGGAGCCCTGTTCTGTGAGCTCGCAATGAGTCGTCGAGCCACGGAGCGGGAGGGAGGACCGAGCCGGCCTGGAAGATAGGGGACATAGAGAGTCAAAGGATGCAGAAAGGGAGGAGAGGAGGTTGAGGAGGCAGAATCAGGAGATAGGTTGGAGAAGGTTTGAGCAGAGGGAAGAGATGATAGGATGGAAGAGGAGAGAGTAGCGGGGAGAGAGAGCGAAGGTTGGGACGGCGCGATACCATCCAGTAGGGGCAGTGTGGGAAGTGTTGGATGAGAGCGAGAGGGAAAGGATACAAGGTAGTGGTCGGAGACTTGGAGGGGAGTTGCAATGAGGTTAGTGGAAGAACAGCATCTAGTAAAGATGAGGTCGAGCGTATTGCCTGCCTTGTGAGTAGGGGGGAGGTGAGAGGGTGAGGTCAAGAGGAAAGGAGTGGAAAGAAGGAGGCAGAGAGGAATGAGTCAAAGGTAGACGTGGGGAGGTTAAAGTCGCCCAGAACTGTGAGAGGTGAGCCGTCCTCAGGAAAGGAGCTTATCAAGACATCAAGCTCATTGATGAACTCTCGAGGGACCTGGAGGGCGATAAATGATAAGGATGTTAAGCTTGAAAGGGCTGGTAACTGTGACAGCATGAAATTCAAAGGAGGCGATAGACAGATGGGTAAGGAGAAAGAGAATGACCACTTGGGAGAATGAGGATCCCGGTGCCACCACCCCGCTGACCAGAAGCTCTCGGGGTGTGCGAGAACACGTGGGCGGACGAAGAGAGAGCAGTAGGAGTAGCAGTGTTATCTGTGGTGATCCATGTTTCCGTCAGTGCCAAGAAGTCGAGGGACTGGAGGAGGCATAGGCTGAGATGAACTCTGCCTTGTTGGCAGATCGGCAGTTCCAGAGGCTACCGGAGACCTGGAACTCCCGTGGGTCGTGCGCGCTGGGACCACCAGATTAGGGTGGCGCGGCCACGCGGTGTGGGCGTTTGTATGGTCTGTGCAGAGAGGAGATAACAGGGATAGACAGACACATAGTTGACAGGCTACAGAAGAGGCTACGCTAATGCAAGGAGATTGGAATGACAAGTGGACTACACGTCTCGAATGTTCAGAGGGTTAAGCTTACGTAGCAAGAATCTTATTGACTAAAATGATTAAAATGATACAGTACTGCTGAAGTAGGCTAGCTGGCAGTGGCTGCGTTGTTGACTTTGTAGGCTAGCTGGCAGTGGCTGCGTTGTTGACACTACACTAATCAAGTCGTTCCGTTGAGTGTAATAGTTTCTACAGTGCTGCTATTCGGGGGCTAGCTGGCTGGCTAGCAGTGTTGATTACGTTACGTTGCGTTAAAACGACAATAGCTGGCTAGCTAACCTAGAAAATCGCTCTGACTACACAATTATCTTTGATACACAGACGGCTATGTAGCTAGCTATGTAGCTAGCTACGATCAAACAAATCAAACCGTTGTGCTGTAATGAAATGAAATGAAAATGTGATACTACCTGTGGAGCGAAGCGGAATGCGACCCGGGTTGTTGAGTGCGGAAGTTCTATTCAGTAGACGTTGGCTAGCTGTTGGCTAGCTAGCAGTGTCTCCTACGTTAAGGACGACAAATAGCTGGCTAGCTAACCTCGGTAAATTAAGATAATCACTCTAAGACTACACGCTCTAAACTACACAATTATCTTGGATACGAAGACAGCAAAGACAACTATGTAGCTAGCTAACACTACACTAATCAAGTCGTTCAGTTGAGTGTAATAGTTTCTACAGTGCTGCTATTCGGTAGGCGGTGGACGTTTGCTAGCTGGCTAGCTGCTGGGCAGATAGCAGTGTAGACTATGTTGGACGACGAAATACGAAGTTGCAATAGAAGTGCTGACTGTTTCACTTTGTTGTCCTCTTTCTTTGCCTTTTTCTTCTGTCCTTCTTTTGTCCTTATTTTGTCTTCCTTTCTTCTGTTAACTAGATATTTTTGTTGTTATTCTTTGTAAGCTAGCTAGCTTCTTCCAGGAGAGTCCTAGCAACTGCTTGGCAACAAGTAAACAATTCTGCTAGCAATTCAGCTAGCTAAGATAACTGTACAATTTTATGAAAATGAGTTAATTTTTCAAAAGCCTATCTTTTTGGTTTGTTCCTTGTTTTGTCTTCTATTGAGTCTTGCAGTTTTCTCTTGATTTTTTCGATGTACTTCATCTAAAAAACATTTAAAAATCTCAATATATACAGGAGCTCATTTTTCAGCAGCTGCTCAGTTTAGAACTC
>NW_026290243.1:30000-31629 GCF_023373465.1 Oncorhynchus keta | reverse complement strand
CACACACACACACACACACACACACACACACAAACATACACACACATACACACACACACCAACACACACACACACACACACACACACACACACACACACACACACACACACACACACACACACACACACACACACCACCACACACACACCACCACACACACACACTGACAATCCAACACAGACACAAAACACACACACACATAGACACACAAACACACACACACATTTTATTTATTTTTTGTTTATTTCACTTATTTAACCAGGTAGACTAGTTGAGAACAAGTTCTCATTTGCAACTGCGACCTGGCCAAGATAAAGCATAGCAAAGTGAACAGACAACACAGAGTTACACATGGAGTAAAACAATTAGCAAGTCAATAACACAGTAGAAAAAATGGGCAGTCTATATACAATGTGTGCAAAAGGCATGAGGAGGTAGGCGAATAATACAATTTTTGCAGATTAACACTGGAGTGATAAATGATCAGATGGGCATGTACAGGTAGAGATATTGGTGTGCAAAAGAGCAGAAAAGTAAATAAATAAAAACAGTATAAAAACAGTATGGGAATGAGGTAGGTGAAAAGGGTGAGCTATTTACCTATAGACTATGTACAGCTGCAGCGATCGGTTAGCTGCTCGGATAGCTGATGTTTGAAGTTGGTGAGGGAGATAAAAGTCTCCAACTTCAGCGATTTTTGCAATTCGTTCCAGTCACAGGCAGCAGAGTACTGGAACGAAAGGCGGCCAAATGAGGTGTTGGCTTTAGGGATGATCAGTGAGATACACCTGCTGGAGCGCGTGCTACGGATGGGTGTTGCCATCGTGACCAGTGAACTGAGATAAGGCGGAGCTTTACCTAGCATGGACTTGTAAATGACCTGGAGCCAGTGGGTCTGGCGACGAATATGTAGTGAGGGCCAGCCGACTAGAGCATACAAGTCGCAGTGGTGGGTGGTATAAGGTGCTTTAGTGACAAACGGATGGCACTGTGATAGACTGCATCCAGTTTGCTGAGTAGAGTGTTGGAAGCCATTTTGTAGATGACATCGCCGAAATCGAGGATCGGTAGGATAGTCAGTTTTACTAGGGTAAGCTTGGCAGCGTGAGTGAAGGAGGCTTTGTTGCGGAATAGAAAGCCGACTCTGGATTTGATTTTGATTGGAGATGTTTGATGTGAGTCTGGAAGGAGAGTTTGCAGTCTAGCCAGACACCTAGGTACTTATAGATGTCCACATATTCAAGGTTGGAACCATCCAGGGTGGTGATGCTAGTCGGGCATGCGGGTGCAGGCAGCGATCGGTTGAAAAGCATGCATTTGGTTTTACTCGTTTAAGAGCAGTTGGAGGCCACGGAAGGAGTGCTGTATGGCATTGAAGCTCGTTTGGAGGTTTGATAGCACAGTGTCCAATGACGGGCCGAAAGTATATAGAATGGTGTCGTCTGCGTAGAGGTGGATCAGGGAATCGCCCGCAGCAAGAGCAACATCATTGATATATACAGAGAAAAGAGTCGGCCCGAGAATTGAACCCTGTGGCACCCCCATAGAGACTGCCAGAGGACCGGACAGCATGCCCTCTGATTTGACACACTGAACTCTGTCTGCAAAGTAATTGGTGAACCAGGCAA
>NW_026290243.1:17500-25000 GCF_023373465.1 Oncorhynchus keta | reverse complement strand
GACAGAGACAGAGACAGAGACAGAGACAGAGAGAGAGGGAGAGAGAGAGAGAGACAGAGACAGAGACAGAGACAGAGACAGAGACAGAGACAGAGACAGAGACAGAGAGAGAGAGAGAGAGAGAGAGAGAGAGAGAGACAGAGAGAGATAGAGACAGAGAGAGATAGAGAGAGATAGAGATAGAGAGAGAGAGAGAGAGAGAGAGAGAGAGAGAGAGAGAGAGAGAGAGGGAGATTATGAATAGCAACAAATGAAAATCCAGCCTACTTGAGAGCCATAACGACACACATTCACACACACACACACACACAAACTAACACACACACACATACACACACTTCAGGAAAATCACTGTAAATAGACTGTCATTTGGATGTTTTAAAATGTTCCCAGAAGGTAGATAAATACTTTGGCCCTCAGCCCAACATCTTAAACAAGTGTCTAGGGGATGAGATTACATTTCTGATGCTTAGACCACTGCCCCTACTGCAGTTCACAATACCATGAGAATACTTGATGGTGAGATAGCGAGTCATTTTAAATTAGTTTCGTTTCATGCTTTTTCTCCAAAACCCTAGCCCCCTTAACCTTAACCACTCTGAATGAATACCTCTAAACTGTTACCATTTGAGATGCTTCTGTTTTTAGCCCATCTGCCGACTTTGTTTCTATCTGTAGCGTCTGGAACGGTTTGGACCTCTGTGGAAAGGTGAGACTCTCATGTTTAGCTGTCGGACTTCACTAGACTCCTCTGAATGGTGGCACTAAGGTGAAAACATTTCTGAACGTGTATATAGATAACTGTTTTAGCAAGTGCAACAACAACAACAACAAAAATAGGGGTTAAATGTACGTAAAAAAAAAACATTTTGTCTCGGCCTGATTGCTTTGTATGTTTCTAATATTTAGTCTGATCAGGTGTGATGTGGTGGGTATTCTATGTTTCTATGTTTAGTCTGATCAGGTGTGATGTGGTGGTATTCTATGTTTCTATGTTTAGTCTGATCAGGGTGTGATGTGGTGGGTATTCTATGTTTCTATGTTTAGTCTGATCGAGGGTGTGATGTGGTGGGTATTCTATGTTTCTATGTTTCTATGTTTGGTGGGTATTCCATGTCTATGTTTGTACTGACTAGGTGTGATGTGGTGTGGTATTCTATGTTTCTATGTTTAGTCTGATCAGGGTGTGATGTGGTGGGTATTCTATGTTTCTATGTTTAGTCTGGATCAGGGTGTGATGTGGTGGGTATTCTATGTTTCTATGTTTAGTCTGATCAGGGTGTGATGTGGTGGGTATTCTATGTTTCCTATGTTTAGTCTGGATCAGGGTGATGTGGGTGGCATTCTATGTTTCCTATGTTTATCTGATCAGTGTGATGGGTGGGTATTCTATGTTTCTATGTTTAGTCTGATCAGGGTGATGTGGGTGGGGTATTCTATGTTTCCATGTTTAGTCTGATCAGGGTGTGATGTGGGTGTGTATTCTATGTTGTATGTCTAGGTGTTGTGTTTCATGTTTAGGCCTGGTATGGTTCCCAATCAGCTGTCGTTGCTCCCGATTGAGATGAGCCATACTTAGCAGCCTGTTTTCGCGGGACTGTTTCGGGGTTTCCTTTATTATTTTGTTCGTTTGTCCTCAGTGTTCAGTTTATTTAAGGCATCATGAACAACGCTGCGCTTCGGTCTACTTCTTCTTCTTCCTCAGACGAACATCGTTACAAATTTAAATTTAAATCTGATATGTAACCTTGATTTAACAAGTCAGTTAAGAACAAATTCTGAATTTTGCAATGACGGCCTACACCGGCCAAACCCGGACGATGCTGGGCCAATTTTTCACCGCTCTACGGGACTCCCAATCACGGCCGTGTTATGACACAAACCAGGATGTCTGTAATGACTCCTCTAGCAATGAGATGCTTAGACTCCCAATCACGGCCGTGTTATGACACAAACCAGGATGTCTGTAATGACTCCTCTAGCAATGAGATGCTTAGACTCCCAATCACGGCCGTGTTATGACACAAACCAGGATGTCTGTAATGACTCCTCTAGCAATGAGATGCTTAGACCCCTGCGCCACTCAGGAGCCCCTGAGATATAGGACAGACTCTTCCGACAGACTTCCTTTAGATTTTTTTAGAGGTGGGCACTATCTGTTGTTCCATGTAATGAATCTGTTCAATGCTTTTGTATGGACTAATAGCAGTAAGGCCAAATACACATTTTTAATCAAATATTTTTTTAATTTACATTTTTTCTACTTCAAAGGGTCTTAAAATTCAAAATCAAATAGCAAAATGATCCTCGGTGTGACCTTCTTAAAACAATCCTTAAAACTATTATTAAAAGAATTCCATGTGATTAGGTTGATGATTAGAGAGTCCAACTGTCCATGGACTCAGTATTAACAACCAGGTTGCTCAAGATTTACTTGAAGTTGGACGTCTGTCCATGTCAAAGTCAAACTTCAGTTACAGACTTCTTAGGGCCAGACGGGACAACATTCAAATAAATAATCATAAAAATGTAGGATATTAAACATTTAAGTACATACAAGTGTCTTATATCGTTTGAAAGCTTACATTCTTGTTAATCTAACTACACTGTCTCATTTACAGTAGCCATTACAGTGGAAACATGTGATTGTTTGAGGTCAGCTCCCCACATCAAAATATTTTTCCACCAGCGCAGGTTTCATACATTCACAAATAGCGATGAAATATTCAGTTACTTTTTGAAAATCTTCCTCTGATTTGTCATCCAAATCATCCCAGCTATAGTATGTACAGTTGTTTTGTTGGATAAAATGATTATTTATATCCCCAAAAGTCTGTTTAGTCATTGATTTGATTAATACACTCATTCAACGTGCAGAGAAAGGAATCCGAAAATCTACCCCTAAACTTTGTTTTATCAAGTCAAAATATGTTTCTATTTACTCCTAAAATGTAATCAAACTATAATATTTATTACGGAAAGAAGTGTGTTCAATAGGAAACTGATTTTAGCAGGTGCGTTCTGTCTTCATCGCGCACGCATGAACAAATTTCCAAGACTGTTTCCCTGTACTAAAACTGATATTTCTTATTCGTTTGTGAAGTTACAAGCCTTAAACCTTTAACATAGACTGCTGACACCCTGTGGAAGACATAGGAATTGCATCCTGGGAGCTAGAATTCATTATGCCCTTATACTTATACTCCATTGTAAGAGCACGGGCTCTCTCAAAATTCTGGCTAGTTTGTCTTTGCATTTTCTTCTACCATATCTATTGTGTTACAGTCTCCTACATTATTTCAACATGTCTAGAAACAGAGTGTTTTCTTTCCAATGGTACCAATTATATGCATATCCTGACTTCAGGACCTGAGCAACAGGTCGTTTTTACTTGGGTCATTCAGGCGGGAAATTGAGAAAAAGGGGCCTTGCCCATTAGAGAATTATTTACTTTTAATATTAATTTGTATCTCTTAGTAAGTCAGAAGTCAGATTCAGGTTCTCCTTTCATTTGTTTTGGAGTCTTTACATACAGAGAGTCTCAAGCTGCCACATGCTGAGGATTGTGGGTAGAGCCAAGGGAACACACTCACACACACACACACACACACACACACACACACACACACACACACACACACACACCACACACACACACACACACACATTGACACACACACACACACACACACACGGGAACAGACGGAGAGAGGAAGGAGACCTATTTGCTGGGAGACAGCCAGACTATCATGCAACGGTGTGTGTGTGTGTGTGTGTGTGTGTGTGTGTGTGTGTGTGTGTGTGTGTGTGTGTGTGTGTGTGTGTGTGTGAGTGTGAGGTGTGAGTGTGTGTGTGTGTGTGTGTGTGTGTGTGTGTGTGTGTGTGTGTGTGTGTGTGTGTGTGTGTGTGTGTGTGTGTGTGTGTCTGTGTGTGTGTGTGTGTTCTACTAGCACTTTGACTTGAAGATGGGCAACAGAAACATCTATCTGTCATGTTGTTGCTAGCAGAGAGTCTTCTCTCCTTCGTAGAGCGAGATGGACCATGACCTCAAAGTAATACACGAAGGGGACGCGACAACAATCGTTCCTCTTTATAGATATGTAGGTGGACGGACAGATGGACAGCTGTTCCTAATGCTGTGCACTTACTTGGGACACGGCCCACAAGCCTCTGGTCCAAATGGAGTGTACTATCTAGGAATGGAGTACACGTTGGCAGAAAGTGATGGCGATGAGCGACTCTCGCTTTGGCAACGGAATTATGTTGAGGTATATATTTATATTTTGGTCTACTCACCAATCAGTGTTTCCACATTTTTCTGTCCGCGCACAAAACACAAAACACACACACACACACACACACACACACACACACACACACACACACACACACACACACACACACACACACACACACACACACACTGCTCTGAATTCAAGTTTTAATTTCTAAGAGAAATGAAAATGTCTGAAGTAGGACCTTCACTTCCTGTTTCATGAAGTAGACTCTTCACTGTTTCATTAAGTAGCTCCTTCAATAGTTCATTAAGTAGCTCCTTCAATAGTTCATTAAGTAGGTCCTTCAATAGTTCATTAAGTAGGTCCTTCAATAGTTCATTAAGTAGGTCCTTCAATAGTTCATTAAGTAGGTCCTTCAATAGTTCATTAAGTATGTCCTTCAATAGTTCATTAAGTAGGTCCTCAATAGTTCATTAAGTAGGTCCTTCAATAGTTCATTAAGTAGGTCCTTCAATAGTTCATTAAGTAGGTCCTTCAATAGTTCATTAAGTACGTCCTTCAATAGTTCATTAAGTAGGTCCTTCAATAGTTCATTAAGTACGTCCTTCAATAGTTCATTAAGTAGGTCCTTCAATAGTTCATTAAGTAGGTCCTTCAATAGTTCATTAAGTAGGTCCTTCACTGTTTCATTAAGTAGGTCTTTAATAGTTCATTAAGTAGGTCCTTCAATAGTTCATCGCCTCTGTCTCCTCTGTCTCCTCTGTCTCTCTCTCCTCTGTCCTCATGTTATCCTCCATGGTCCTGTTTCTCTGTCTCCTCTGTCTCCCCTGTCTCCTCTGTCTCCTCTATATCCTCTGTCACCTCTATATCCCTCTGTCACCTCTGTCTCCTCTGTCTCTTCTGTCTCCTCTATATCCTCTGTCTCCTCTGTCTCTCTGTCTCTTCTGTCTCCTCTATATCCTCTGTCTCCACCATATCCTCTGTCACCTCTATATCCTCTGTCACCTCTATCTCCTCTATATCCTCTGTCTCCCTCTCTGTCTCCTCTGGGTCTCCTCTATATCCTCTGTCTCCACTATATCCTCTGTCTCCCCATATCCTCTGTCTCCTCTGCCCTCTATATCCTCTGTCTCCTCTGTCTCCTCTGTCTCCTATATCCTCTGTCTCCACTGTCTCTTCTGTCTCCTCTATATCCTCTGGTCTCCTCGATCTCCTCTGTCTCTTCTGTCTCCTCTATATCCTCTGTCTCCTCTATATCCTCTGTCACCTCTTTATCCTCTGTCACCTCTATCTCCTCTATTATCTCTGTCTCCTGTCTCCTCTGTCTCCTCTCTCCTCTGTCTCCTCTATATGCTCTGTCTCCACTATATCCTCTGCTCCTCTATATCCTCTGTCTCCCTCTGTCTCCTCTATATCCTCTGCTCCTCTGTCTCCTCTGTCTCCACTATATCCTCTGTCTCCACTATATCCTCTGTCTCCTCTGTCTCCTCTGTCTCCTCTGTCTCCACTATATCCTCTGTCTCCACTATATCCTGTCTCCTATATCCTCTGTCTCCTCTGTCTCCTCTGTCTCCACTATATCCTCTGTCTCCTCTATATCCTCTGTCTCCTCTGTCTCCACTATATCCTCTGTCTCCACTATATCCTCTGTCTCCCTCTATATCCTCTGTCTCCTCTGTCTCCCCTATATCCTCTGTCTCCTCTGTCTCCACTATATCCTCTGTCTCCACTATATCCTCTGTCTCCTCTGTCTCCTCTGTCTCCTGTCTCCTCTGTCTCCACTATATCCTCTGTCTCCACTATATCCTCTGTCTCCTCTATATCCTCTGTCTCCCTCTGTCTCCTCTGCCCCCCTCTGTCTCCATCATATCCCTCTGCCCCCTCTATATCCTCTGTCTCCACTATATCCTCTGTCTCCTCTATATCCTCTGTCTCCTGTCTCCTCTGTCTCCTCTGCCTCCCTCTATATCCTCTGTCTCCTCTGCCTCCTCTGTCCTCATACCATGGTCCTGTCTCCTCTGTCTCCTCTGTCTCCTCTGTCTCCACTATATCCTCTGTCTCACTATATCCTCTGTCTCCTCTATATCCTCTGTCTCCTCTGCCTCCTCTGTCCTCATGTTACCCACCATGGTCCTGTCTCCTCTATATCCTCTGTCTCCTCTGTCCTCATGTTACCCACCATGGTCCTGTCTCCTCTATATCCTCTGTCTCCTCTGTCTCCTCTGTCTCCTCTGTCCTCATGTTAGCCTCCATCGATCTCGTCCTCTGTTTCCTCTGTGTCCTCTGGCTCCTCTGTCTCCTCTGTCCTCATGTTATCCTCCATGGTCCTGTTTCTCTGTCTCCTCTGTCTCCTGTCTCCTCTGTCTCTCTATATCCTCTGTCACCTCTATATCCTCTGTCACCTCTATCTCCTATATCCTCTGTCTCCTCTGTCTCCTCTGTCTCTTCTGTCTCCTCTATATCCTCTGTCTCCACTATATCCTCTGTCACCTCTATATCCTCTGTCTCCCTCTGTCTCCTCTGTCTCCTCTCTTCCCCTCTGTCTCCTCTATATCCTCTGTCTCCACTATATCCTCTGTCTCCTCTATATCCTCTGTCTCCTCTGTCTCTATATCCTCTGTCTCCCTCTGTCTCCTCTGTCTCCTCTATATCCTCTGTCTCCACTGGGTCTCTTCTGTCTCCTCTATATCCTCTGTCTCCTCTGTCTCTTCTGTCTCCTCTATATCCTCTCTGTCTCCTCTATATCCTCTGTCACCTTCTTTATCCTCTGTCACCTCTATCTCCTATTATTCTGTCTCCTCTGTCTCCTCTGCCCCCTCTCTCCTCTGTCTCCTCTATATGCTCTGTCTCCACTATATCCTCTGTCTCCTCTATATCCTCTGTCTCCTCTGTCTCCTCTATATCCTCTGTCTCCTCTGTCTCCTCTGTCTCCACTATATCCTCTGTCTCCACTATATCCTCTGTCTCCTCTGTCTCCTCTGTCTCCTCTGTCTCCTCTGTCTCCACTATATCCTCTGTCTCCACTATATCCTCTGTCTCCTCTATATCCTCTGTCTCCTCTGTCTCCTCTGTCTCCTCTGTCTCCACTATATCCTCTGTCTCCTCTATATCCTCTGTCTCCTCTGCCTCCTCTGTCCTCATGTTACCCACCATGGTCCTGTCTCCTATATATCCTCTGTCTCCTCTGTCCTCATGTTACCCACCATGGTCCTGTCTCCTCTATATCCTCTGTCTCCTCTGTCTCCTCTGTCTCCTCTGTCCT
>NW_026290243.1:10000-15000 GCF_023373465.1 Oncorhynchus keta | reverse complement strand
AGAGGAACTAGAAGAGGGAATGGAGGGCAGGACTAGAATAGGGGACTGGAGGGAAGAACTAGAGGAACTAGAAGAGGGGAATGGAGGGCAGGACTAGAAGAACTAGAAGAGGGGACTGGAGGGAAGGACTAGAGGAACTAGAAGAGGGGACTGGAGGGCAGGACTAGAGGAACTAGAAGAGGGGACTGGAGGGAAGAACTAGAGGAACTAGAAGAGGGGAGTGAAGGGCAGGACTAGAGGAACTAGAAGAGGGGACTGGAGGGCAGAACTAGAGGAACTAGAAGAGGGGAATGGAGGGAAGAACTAGAGGAACTAGAAGAGGGGAATGGAGGGCAGGACAAGAAGAGGGGACTGGAGGGCAGGACTAGAGGAACTAGAAGAGGGGAATGGAGGGCAAGACTAGAGGAACTAGAAGAGGGGACTGGAGGGCAGGACTAGAGGAACTAGAAGAGGGGAATGGAGGGCAAGAGGAACTAGAAGAGGGGAATGGAGGGCAGAACTAGAGGAACTAGAAGAGGAGAATGGAGGGCAGGACTAGAAGAGGGGACTGGAGGGAAGAACTAGAGGAACTAGAAGAGGGGAATGGAGGGAAGAACTAGAGGAACTAGAAGAGGGGACTGGAGGAAGAACTAGAGGAACTAGAAGAGGGGAATGGAGGGCAGGACTAGAATAGGGGACTGGAGGGAAGAACTAGAGGAAATAGAAGAGGGGAATGGAGGGCAGGACTAGAAGAACTAGAAGAGGGGACTGGAGGGAAGGACTAGAGGAACTAGAAGAGGGGACTGGAGGGCAGGACTAGAGGAACTAGAAGAGGGGACTGGAGGGCAGGACTAGAAGAGGGGACTGGAGGGCAGGACTAGAAGAGGGGAATGGAGGGCAGGACTAGAGGAACTAGAAGAGGGAATGGAGGGCAGGACTAGAAGAGGGGACTGTAGGGCAGGACTAGAGGAACTAGAAGAGGGAATGGAGGGCAGGACTAGAGGAACTAGAAGAGGGGACTGGAGGGCAGGACTAGAAGAGGGGAATGGAGGGCAGGACTAGAAGAGGGGACTGGAGGGCAGAACTAGAAGAGGGGACTGGAGGGCAGAACTAGAAGAGGGGAATGGAGGGCAGGACTAGAAGAGGGGACTGGAGGGCAGAACTAGAAGAGGGGAATGGAGGGCAGGACTAGAGGAACTAGAAGAGGGGAATGGAGGGCAGGACTAGAAGAGGGGAATGGAGGGCAGGACTAGAAGAGGGGACTGGAGGGCAGAACTAGAAGAGGGGAATGGAGGGCAGGACTAGAAGAGGGGACTGGAGGGCAGAACTAGAAGAGGGGACTGGAGGGCAGAACTAGAAGAGGGGAATGGAGGGCAGGACTAGAAGAGGGGACTGGAGGGCAGAACTAGAAGAGGGGACTGGAGGGCAGAACTAGAAGAGGGGAATGGAGGGCAGGACTAGAGGAACTAGAAGAGGGGAATGGAGGGCAGGACTAGAGGAACTCGAAGAGGGGACTGGAGGGCAGAACTAGAAGAGGGGACTGGAGGGCAGAACTAGAAGAGGGGACTGGAGGGCAGAACTAGAAGAGGGGACTGGAGGGCAGAACTAGAAGAGGGAATGGAGGGCAGGACTAGAGGAACTCGAAGAGGGGACTGGAGGGCAGAACTAGAAGAGGGGACTGGAGGGCAGAACTAGAAGAGGGGACTGGAGGGCAGAACTAGAAGAGGGGAATGGAGGGCAGGACTAGAAGAGGGGAATGGAGGGCAGGACTAGAGGAACTAGAAGAGGGGAATGGAGGGCAGGACTAGAGGAAGTAGAAGAGGGGAATGGAGGGCAGGACTAGAAGAGGGGACTGGAGGGCAGAACTAGAAGAGGGGACTGGAGGGCAGAACTAGAAGAGGGGAATGGAGGGCAGGACTAGAGGAACTAGAAGAGGGGAATGGAGGGCAGGACTAGAGGAACTCGAAGAGGGGAATGGAGGGCAGGACTAGAAGAGGGGACTGGAGGGAAGAACTAGAGGAACTAGAAGAGGGGACTGGAGGGCAGGACTAGAAGAGGGGACTGGAGGGCAGGACTAGAGGAACTAGAAGAGGGGACTGGAGGGCAAGACTAGAAGAGGGGACTGAAGGGCAGGACTAGAAGAGGAACTAGAAGAGGGGAATGGAGGGCAAGACTAGAAGAACTAGAAGAGGGGAATGGAGGGCAGGACTAGAAGAGGGGACTGGAGGGCAGGACTAGAGGAACTAGAAGAGGAGAATGGAGGGCAGGACTAGAGGAACTAGAAGAGGAGAATTGAGGGCAGGACTAGAAGAGGGGAATGGAGGGCAAGACTAGAGGAACTAGAAGAGGGGACTGGAGGGCAGGACTAGAGGAACTAGAAGAGGGGACTGGAGGGCAGGACTAGAGGAACTAGAAGAGGGGACTGGAGGGCAGGACTAGAGGAACTAGAAGAGGAGAATGGAGGGCAGGACTAGAGGAACTAGAAGAGGGGAATGGAGGGCAGGACTAGAAGAGGGGAATGGAGGGCAGGACTAGAAGAACTAGAAGAGGGGACTGGAGGGCAGGACTAGAGGAACTAGAAGAGGGGACTGGAGGGCAGGACTAGAAGAGGGGAATGGAGGGCAAGACTAGAGGAACTAGAAGAGGGGAATGGAGGGCAGGACTAGAGGAACTAGAAGAGGGGACTGGAGGGCAGGACTAGAGGAACTAGAAGAGGGGACTGGAGGGCAGGACTAGAGGAACTAGAAGAGGAGAATGGAGGGCAGGACTAGAGGAACTAGAAGAGGGGAATGGAGGGCAGGACTAGAGGAACTAGAAGAGGGGAATGGAGGGCAGGACTAGAGGAACTAGAAGAGGGGAATGGAGGGCAGGACGAGAGGGACTAGAAGAGGGGAATGGAGGGCAGGACTAGAAGAGGGGACTGGAGGGCAGGACTAGAGGAACTAGAAGAGGGGAATGGAGGGCAAGACTAGAGGAACTAGAAGAGGGGAATGGAGGGCAGGACTAGAGGAACTAGAAGAGGGGAATGGAGGGCAAGACTAGAGGAACTAGAAGAGGGGACTGGAGGGCAAGACTAGAGGAACTAGAAGAGGGGAATGGAGGGCAGGACTAGAGGAACTAGAAGAGGGGAATGGAGGGCAAGACTAGAGGAACTAGAAGAGGGGAATGGAGGGCAGGACTAGAGGAACTGAAGAGGGGAATGGAGGGCAGGACTGGAGGAACTGAAGAGGGGAATGGAGGGCAGGACTGGAGGAACTAGAAGAGGGGAATGGAGGGCAGGACTAGAGGAACTAGAAGAGGGAACAGTCTGGTACAGGTGACCCCACCACACTCCCCCTCTTTCCCTGGCCTGTCTCCCCCTGTCTGGTATAGGGACCCCCACCACACTCTCCCCTCTTTCCCGAGCTTTCGCTCGCTCGCATCCAGCACACACACACACACACACACACACACACACACACACACACACACACACACACACACACACACACACACACACACACACACACACACACACACACACACACACACGTGGACTTAGGACTGCTCTGAATGTTTTATGTAGGCTAATTAACTTGTGAATCCTATTATGTCAGCATTACTCAGAAACTCTTTAATTAACATGTATAATCGTGCTATTTATTTACGTTATCTCAGACTGTTAAAGCCTACTTGACTGATAAGAGAGCTGCTCTCTCATGTTTATCTCGTTGGGGCCGAGTGTGACTCTTTTGAAACTCACAAAACCCCCCAAGTAGTGTTTTACTTTGTTCTTGTGTTCTGGGATCTTTGCTGTACTGTGAATGTACTTGTTTACCCGAACGTGGGACAGATAATATTTGTTTCCATACAGTAGTGACTCCCATCCTATTCCAATCAACTCTCGCCTGCTTTTGAATTCACTTTACCACCTGATGAAATTGCTTTACAAGAGTGTACAAAACTGTCGTCAAGGCAAATGGCGGCTACTTTGAAGAATCTAAAACAATTTTTTGGTTACTACATGATTCCATATGTGTTTATTTCATAGTGTTGATGTCTTCACTAATATTCTACAATGTAGAAAATAGTACAAATAAAGAAAAACCCTTGAATGAGTAGGTGTTCTAAAACCCTTGAATGAGTAGGTGTTCTAAAACCCTTGAATGAGTAGGTGTTCTAAAACCCTTGAATGAGTAGGTGTTCTAAAACCCTTGAATGAGTAGGTGTTCTAAAACCCTGGAATGAGTAGGTGTTCTAAAACCCTTGAATGAGTAGGTGTTCTAAAACCCTTGAATGAGTAGGTGTTCTAAAACCCTTGAATGAGTAGGTGTTCTAAAACCCTTGACTGAGTAGGTGTTCTAAAACATTTGAATTGAGTAGGTGTTCTAAAACCCTTGAATGAGTAGGTGTTCTAAAACCCTTGAATGAGTAGGTGTTCTAAACCCTTGAATGAGTAGGTGTTCTAAAACCCTTGAATGAGTAGGTGTTCTAAAACCCTTGAATGAGTAGGTGTTCTAAAACCCTTGAATGAGTAGGTGTTCTAAACCCTTGAATGAGTAGGTGTTCTAAAACCCTTGAATGAGTAGGTGTTCTAAAACCCTGGAATGAGTAGGTGTTCTAAAACCCTGGAATGAGTAGGTGTTCTAAACCCTTGAATGAGTAGGTGTGTCCAAACTGTTGACTGGTACTGTACTGCAGCCCTCATCTTCCACATACAAACACCCGTTCTGCCAGTCCCCAAAGCACACACATCCCAGGGCCGCTCCTCTTTTCAGTTCACTGCAGCTAGCCTGTGGAACAAGCTGCAACAAAACACTCAAACTGGACAGTTTTATCTCCATCTCTTCATTCAAAGACTCTTACTGACAGTTGTGGCTGCTTTGTGTGATGTATTGTTGTCTCTGCCTTCTTGCCATTTGTGCTGTTGTCTCTGTCCAATAATGTTTGTACTATGTTTTGTGTCGCTACCATGTTGTTGCTGTGTTGTGTTGCTACCATGTTGTAGCTATGTTGTGTTGCTACCATGTTGTTGCTATGTT
>NW_026290243.1:0-2500 GCF_023373465.1 Oncorhynchus keta | reverse complement strand
TCTATAGCCTCTCTACTGTCTATAGCCTCTCTACTGTTATAGCCTCTCTACTGTATATAGCCTCTCTATTGTATATAGCCTCTCTACTGTTATAGCCTCTCTACTGTCTATAGCCTCTCTCTACTGTCTATAGCCTCTCTACTGTTATAGCCTCTACTGTCTATAGCCTCTCTACTGTTATAGCCTCTCTACTGTCTATAGCCTCTACTGTATATTGCCTCTACTTGTATATAGCCTCTCTACTGTATATAGCCTCTCTACTGTTATAGCCTCTCTACTGTTATAGCCACTCTACTGTATATAGCCTCTCTACTGTATATAGCCTCTACTGTTATAGCCTCTCTACTGTCTATAGCCTCTCTACTGTATATTGCCTCTCTACTGTATATAGCCTCTCTACTGTATATAGCCTCTCTACTGTTATAGCCTCTCTACTGTTATAGCCACTCAACTGTATATAGCCTCTCTACTGTATATAACCTCTCTACTGTCTATAGCCTCTCTACTGCATATAGCCTCTCTACTGTATATAGCTTCTCTACTGTATATAACCTCTACTGTATATAACCTCTACTGTATATAGCCTCTCTACTGTATATAGCTTCTCTACTGTATATAACCTCTACTGTATATAGCCTCTCTACTGTATATAGCCTCTACTGTATATAGCTTCTCTACTGTATATAACCTATACTGTATATAACCTCTACTGTATATAGCCTCTACTGTATATAGCTTACTGTATATAACCTCTACTGTATATAGCTGTCTACTGTATATAGCCTCTACTGTATATAGCCTGTCTACTGTATATAGCCTGTCTACTGTATATAGCCTCTACTGTATATAACCTCTACTGTATATAGCCTCTCTACTGTATATAGCCTGTCTCATTGTATATAGCTTCTCTACTGTATATAACCTCTACTGTATATAGCCTGTCTACTGTATATAGCCTGTCTACTGTATATAGCCTGTCTATTGTATATAGCTTCTCTAATGTATATAACCTCTACTGTATATAGCCTCTCTACTGTATATAGCCTGTCTACTGTATATAGCCTCCTACTGTATATAGCCTGTCTACTGTATAGCCTCTCTACTGTATATAGCCTGTCTACTGTATATAGCCTCTCTACTGTATATAGCCTGTCTACTGTATATAGCCTCTCTACTGTTATAGCCTCTACTGTTGGAAAAGAAAGAACAGAGAGAACAGAGAGAACAGAGAGAACAAAGAGAACAGAGAGAACAAAGAGAACAGAGAGAACAGAGAGAAGATAACAAAACAACAGAGAACAGAGAGAACAGAGAGAACAAAGAGAACAGAGAGAACAGAGAGAACAGAGAGAAGATAACAAAACAACAGAGAACAGAGAGAACAGAGAGAACAGAGAGAACAGAGAGAAGATAACAAAACAACAGAGAACAGAGAGAACAGAGAGAACAGAGAGAAGAGAGAGAAGATAACAAAACAACAGAGAACAGAGAGAACAGAGAGAACAGAGAGAAGATAACAAAAACAACAGAGAACAGAGAGAACAGAGAGAACAGAGAGAACAGAGAGAAGATAACAAAACAACAGAGAACAGAGAGAACAGAGAGAACAGAGAGAACAGAGAGAAGATAACAAAACAACAGAGAACAGAGAGAACAGAGAGAAGATAACAAAACAACAGAGAACAGAGAGAACAGAGAGAACAGAGAGAAGATAACAAAACAACAGAGAACAAAGAGAACAGAGAGAACAGAGAGAAGATAACAAAACAACAGAGAACAAAGAGAACAGAGAGAACAGAGAGAAGATAACAAAACAACAGAGAACAAAGAGAACAGATAGAAGATAACAAAAACAACAGAGAACAAAGAGAACAGAGAGAACAGAGAGAACAGAGAGAACAGAGAGAAGGTAACAAACACAACAGAGCACAGAGAGAACAGAGAGAACAAAGAGAACAGAGAGAACAGAGAACAAAGATAACAGAGAGAAGATAACAAAACAACAGAGAACAAAGAGAACAAAGAGAACAGAGAGAACAGAGAGAACAGAGAGAAGGTAACAACACAACAGAGCACAAAGAGAACAGAGAGAACAAAGAGAACAAAGAGAACAAAGAGAACAGAGAGAACAGAGAGAAGGTAACAACACAACAGAGCACAAAGAGAACAGAGAGAACAGAGAGAACAAAGAGAACAAAGATATTATAACAAAGAGAACAGAGAGAACAGAGAGAACAGAGAGAACAGAGAGAAACAGAGAGAACAAAGAGAACAAAGAGAACAGAGAGAACAGAGAGAAGGTAACAACACAACAGAGCACAAAGAGAACAAAGAGAACAGAGAGAACAGAGAGAAGGTAACAACACAACAGAGCACAAAGAGAACAGAGAGAACAAAGAGAACAGAGAGAACAGAGAGAAGAGAGAGAAGATAACAAAACAACAGAGAACAAAGAGAACAAAGAGAACAGAGAGAACAGAGAGAACAAAGAGAACAAAGA
>NW_026290242.1:0-642 GCF_023373465.1 Oncorhynchus keta | reverse complement strand
CCAATAACAACATGTGAAACATGAACATCACTACACACCAATAACAACATGTGAAACATCACTGCACACCAATAACAACATGTGAACAATCACTACACACCAATAACAACATGTGAACATCACTACACACCAATAACAACATGTGATCATCACTACACACCAATAACAACATGTGAAACATCACTACACACCAATAACAACATGTGAGAACATCACTGCACACCAATAACAACATGTGATCATAAACATCACTACACACCAATAACAACATGTGAAACATCACTACACACCAATAACAACATGTGAAACATCACTACACACCAATAACAACATGTGAACATGAACATCACTACACACCAATAACAACATGTGAAACATCACTACACACCAATAACAACATGTGAAACATCACTACACACCAATAACAACATGTGAAACAATCACTACACACCAATAACAACATGTGAAACATCACTACACACCAATAACAACATGTGAGACATCACTGCACACCAATAACAACATGTGAGAACATCACTACACACCAATAACAACATGTGAGCACATCACTACACACCAATAACAACATGTGGAACATCACTACACACCAATAACAACATGTGAAACATCACTACACACCAA
>NW_026290241.1:0-1064 GCF_023373465.1 Oncorhynchus keta | reverse complement strand
GTACAGAGGAGACTAGTTACTGTCTGTTCTACTCCTATATAAAGTACAGAGGGGACTAGTTACTGTCTGTTCTACTCCTATATAAAGTACAGAGGAGACTAGTTACTGTCTGTTCTACTCCTATATAAAGTACAGAGGGACTAGTTACTGTCTGTTCTAGTCCTATATAAAGCACAGAGGGACTAGTTACTGTCTGTTCTACTCCTATATAAAGTACAGAGGGGACTAGTTACTGTCTGTTCTACTCCTATATAAAGCACAGAGGGACTAGTTACTGTCTGTTCTACTCCTATATAAAGTACAGAGGAGACTAGTTACTGTCTGTTCTACTCCTATATAAAGTACAGAGGAGACTAGTTACTGTCTGTTCTACTCCTATATAAAGTACAGAGGGACTAGTTACTGTCTGTTCTACTCCTATATAAAGTACAGAGGGGACTAGTTACTGTCTGTTCTACTCCTATATAAAGCACAGAGGAGACTAGTTACTGTCTGTTCTACTCCTATATAAAGCACAGAGGGGACTAGTTACTGTCTGTTCTACTCCTATATAAAGTACAGAGGGGACTAGTTACTGTCTGTTCTACTCCTATATAAAGTACAGAGGAGACTAGTTACTGTCTGTTCTACTCCTATATAAAGCACAGAGGGGACTAGTTACTGTCTGTTCTAGTCCTATATAAAGTACAGAGGAGACTAGTTACTGTCTGTTCTACTCCTATATAAAGCACAGAGGAGACTAGTTACTGTCTGTTCTAGTCCTATATAAAGTACAGAGGGGACTAGTTACTGTCTGTTCTACTCCTATATAAACTAGTTACTGTCTGTTCTAGAGGGACTAGTTACTGTCTGTTCTACTCCTATATAAAGTTACTGTCTGTTCTAGAGGAGGACTAGTTACTGTCTGTTCTACTCCTATATAAAGGGACTAGTTACAGAGGGGACTAGTTACTGTCTGTTCTAGTCCTATATAAAGTACAGAGGAGACTAGTTACTGTCAGAGGACTAGTTACTGTCTGTTCTACTCCTATATAAAGTACAGAGGGGACTAGTTACTGTCTGTT
>NW_026290240.1:65000-97574 GCF_023373465.1 Oncorhynchus keta | reverse complement strand
CCCACAACTGCAATCCTTATTGATTCAAATGGGAAGTTCTTAGTCCAGGAAAGATGATTCCCTAGACACCAGGTGTATAAGTCCTGGTGTCCTACAATGGACAGTGCAATGCAGCTACTCAGTCAGACCAGGACGGACACCCCTGACAACATCATCATCTACACTGGCACAAACTACCTTCATGCCAAAGGTGTATCTGGGGCAGTGAGAAGAGTGGCAGAACGGGCGCAGTTGTTCCCAACAACCTATAAAGTTGTGTCAAACCCTCCTACCAAGAAAAGACTTCCCAGGAAAGTTGATAGAAAATATAAATCAACAGATCACTGTGGACTGTGCCTCACTGCTCAACGTCAGAATGGCTCACCGCCCCACTCTGACATGTCAACACTTATATGATAATATACATCTGGATCAGGACACTATCAGAACCTTTGCCAAGAACCTAAAAGATGCAACACTTGGCAGGGACCCACACACCCATCACCCCGGCAACAGAGGTCCCCCGCCCCGCCTTCTGAAACAACAGTACCTCCACCATCCCCAGGAGAAAAGAGCCAGATTACAGCACAGCTCTACTAGACCAGACCCATCACAACACAGCTCTACTAGACCAGACCCATCACAACACAGCTCTACTAGACCAGACCCATCACAACACAGCTCTACTAGACCAGACCCATCACAACACAGCTCTACTAGACCAGGCCCATCACAACACAGCTCTACTAGACCAGACAACACAGCACAGCTCTACTAGACCAGACCCAACACAGCACAGCTCTACTAGACCCATCACAACACAGCTTTACTAGACCCATCACAACACAGCTTTACTAGACCCAACACAGCACAGCTCTACTAGACCAGACCCAACACAGCACAGCTCTACTAGACCAGACCCAACACAGCACAGCTCTACAACCAGACCCAGCACAGCTCTACTAGACCAGACCCATCACAACACAGCTCTACTAGACCAGACCCATCACAACACAGCTTTACTAGACCCCATCACAACACAGCTCTACTAGACCCATCACAACACAGCTCTACTAGACCCATCACAACACAGCTCTACTAGACCCCATCACCCCGGCAACAGAGGTCCACCCCCCCATCACAAACACAGCTCTACCATCCCCAGGACCAAGAGCCCAGACAGCACAGCTCTACCAGACCCATCACAACACAGCTCTACTAGACCAGACCCATCACAACACAGCCCAGACCCATCACAACACAGCTCTACTAGACCAGACCCATCACAACACAGCTCTACTAGACCAGACCCATCACAACACAGCTCTACTAGACCATCACAACACAGCTCACTAGACCCACACAATACAGCTCTACTAGACCCATCACAACACAGCTCTACTAGACCATCACAACACAGCTCTACTAGACCCATCACAACACAGCTCTACTAGACCCCCATCACAACACAGCTCTACTAGACCCCCATCACAACACAGCTCTACTAGACCCCATCACAACACAGCTCTACTAGACCATCACCCATCACAGACCACAGCTCTACTTCTGACAACAGTACCTCCACCATCCCCACCCATTACACAGCTCTACTAGACCATCACAACACAGCTCTACTAGACCCATCACAATACAGCTCTACTAGACCAGACCCATCACAACACAGCTCTACTAGACCAGACCCATCACAACACAGCTCTACTAGACCAGACCCATCACAACACAGCTCTACTAGACCAGACCCATCACAACACAGCTCTACTAGACCAGACCCATCACAACACAGCTCTACTAGACCAGACCCATCACAACACAGCTCTACTAGACCAGACCCATCACAACACAGCTCTACTAGACCAGACCCATCACAACACAGCTCTACTAGACCAGACCCATCACAACACAGCTCTACTAGACCCCATCACAACACAGCTCTACTAGACCAGACCCATCACAACACAGCTCTACTAGACCAGACCCATCACAACACAGCTCTACTAGACCAGACCCATCACAACACAGCTCTACTAGACCAGACCCATCACAACACAGCTCTACTAGACCAGACCCATCACAACACAGCTCTACTAGACCAGACCCAACACAGCACAGCTCTACTAGACCCATCACAACACAGCTTTACTAGACCCATCACAACACAGCTCTACTAGACCCATCACAACACAGCTCTACTAGACACATCACAACACAGCTCTACTAGACCCATCACAACACAGCTCTACTAGACCCATCACAACACAGCTTTACTAGACCCCATCACAACACAGTTCTACTACCCCATCACAACACAGCTCTACTAGACCCCATCACAACACAGCTCTACTAGACCAGGCCCATCACAACACAGCTCTACTAGACCAGACCCATCAACACAGCTCTACTGGACCCCATCACAACCAGACCCATCCCATCACAACACAGCTCTACTAGACCAGGCCCACCCACAGCACAACAACAGCTCTACTAGACCAGACCCATCACAACACAGCTCTACTAGACCAGGCCCATCACAACACAGCTCTACTAGACCAGACCCATCACAACACAGCTCTACTAGACCAGACCCATCACAACACAGCTCTACTAGACCCATCACAACACAGCTTTACCCTGGCCCATCACAACACAGCTCTACTAGACCTGACCCATCACAACACAGCTCTACTAGACCAGACCCCATCACAACACAGCTCTACTAGACCAGACCCATCACAACACAGCTCTACTAGACCAGACCCATCACAACACAGCTCTACTAGACCAGACCCATCACAACACAGCTCTACTAGACCAGACCCATCACAACACAGCTCTAGTAGACCCCATCACAACACAGCTCCACTAGACCAGACCCATCACAACACAGCTCTACTAGACCAGTCCCATCACAACACAGCTCTACTAGACCCATCACAACACAGCTCACTAGACCCCATCACAACACAGCTCTACTAGACCCCATCACAACACAGCTCTACTAGACCTGGCCCATCACAACACAGCTCTACCCCCATCACAATACAGCTCTACTAGACCAGACCCAACACAACACAGCTCTACTAGACCAGACCCATCACAACACAGCTCTACTAGACCAGACCATCACAACACAGCTCTACTAGACCAGGCCCATCACAACACAGCTCTACTAGACCAGGCCCATCACAACACAGCTCTACTAGACCAGACCCAACACAGCACAGCTCTACTAGACCCATCACAACACAGCTCTACTAGACCAGACCCATCACAACACAGCTCTACTAGACCTGGCCCATCACAACACAGCTCTACTAGACCAGACCCATCACAACACAGCTCTACTAGACCAGACCCATCACAACACAGCTCTACTAGACCAGACCCATCACAACACAGCTCTACTAGACCAGACCCATCACAACACAGCTCTACTAGACCAGACCCATCACAACACAGCTCTACTAGACCAGACCCATCACAACACAGCTCTACTAGACCAGACCCATCACAACACAGCTCTACTAGACCAGACCCATCACAACACAGCTCTACTAGACCAGACCCATCACAACACAGCTCTACTAGACCAGACCCATCACAACACAGCTCTACTAGACCCGACCCATCACAACACAGCTCTACTAGACCCATCACAACACAGCTCTACTAGACCCATCACAACACAGCTCTACTAGACCAGACCCATCACAACACAGCTCTACTAGACCTGACCCATCACAACACAGCTCTACTAGACCAGACCCATCACAACACAGCTCTACTAGACCAGACCCATTACAACACAGCTATGCTAGACCAGACCCAACACAACACAGCTCTACTAGACCAGACCCATCACAACACAGCTCTACTAGACGAGGCCCATCACAACACAGCTCTACTAGACCAGACCCATCACAACACAGCTCTACTAGACCCATCACAACACAGCTCTACTAGACCCATCACAACACAGCTTTACTAGACCCATCACAACACAGCACTACTAGACCCCATCACAACACAGTTCTACTAGACCCCATCACAACACAGCTCTACTAGACCCCATCACAACACAGCTCTGCTAGACCAGACCCATCATAACACTGCTCTACTAGACCAGACCTATCACAACACAGCTCTACTAGACCCATCACAACACAGCTCTACTAGACCAGACCCATCACAACACAGCTCTACTAGACCAGACCCATCCCAACACAGCTCTACTAGACCAGACCCATCACAACACAGCTCTACTAGACCAGACCCATCACAACACAGCTCTACTAGACCCATCACAACACAGCTCTACTAGACCCCATCACAACACAGCTCTACTAGACCAGACCCATCACAACACAGCTCTACTAGACCCCATCACAATACAGCTCTACTAGACCAGACCCAACACAACACAGCTCTACTAGACCAGACCCATCACAACACAGCTCTACTAGACCAGACCATCACAACACAGCTCTACTAGACCAGGCCCATCACAACACAGCTCTACTAGACCAGGCCCATCACAACACAGCTCTACTAGACCTGGCCCATCACAACACAGCTCTACTAGACCCCATCACAATACAGCTCTACTAGACCAGACCCAACACAGCACAGCTCTACTAGACCCATCACAACACAGCTTTACTAGACCCATCACAACACAGCTCTACTAGACCCATCACAACACAGCTCTACTAGACACATCACAGCTCTACTAGACCCATCACAACACAGCTCTACTAGACCCATCACAACACAGCTTTACTAGACCCCATCACAACACAGTTCTACTAGACCCCATCACAACACAGCTCTACTAGACCCCATCACAACACAGCTCTACTAGACCCGGCACATCACAACACAGCTCTACTAGACCCATCACAACACAGCTCTACTAGACCCATCACAACACAGCTCTGCTTGACCTGGCCCATCACAACACAGCTCTACTAGACCGGACCCATCTCAACACAGCTCTACTGGACCCCATCACAACACAGCTCTACTAGACCCGTCCCATCACAACACAGCTCTACTAGACCAGGCCCATCACAACACAGCTCTACTATCACAACACAGCTCTACTAGACCAGACCCATCACAACACAGCTCTACTAGACCAGGCCCATCACAACACAGCTCTACTAGACCAGACCCATCACAACACAGCTCTACTAGACCAGACCCAACACAGCACAGCTCTACTAGACCCATCACAACACAGCTTTACTAGACCTGGCCCATCACAACACAGCTCTACTAGACCTGGCCCATCACAACACAGCTCTACTAGACTAGACCCCATCACAACACAGCTCTACTAGACCAGACCCATCACAACACAGCTCTACTAGACCAGACCCATCACAACACAGCTCTACTAGACCAGGCCCATCACAACACAGCTCTACTAGACCAGACCCATCACAACACAGCTCTACTAGACCAGACCCATCACAACACAGCTCTACTAGACCAGGCCCATCACAACACAGCTCTACTAGACCAGGCCCATCACAACACAGCTCTACTAGACCAGACCCATCACAACACAGCTCTACTAGACCAGACCCATCACAACACAGCTCTACTAGACCAGACCCATCACAACACAGCTCTACTAGACCAGGCCCATCACAACACAGCTCTACTAGACCAGACCCAACACAGCACAGCTCTACTAGACCCATCACAACACAGCTTTACTAGACCCATCACAACACAGCTCTACTAGACCCATCACAACACAGCTCTACTAGACACATCACAACACAGCTCTACTAGACCCATCACAACACAGCTCTACTAGACCCATCACAACACAGCTTTACTAGACCCCATCACAACACAGTTCTACTAGACCCCATCACAACACAGCTCTACTAGACCCCATCACAACACAGCTCTGCTTGACCTGGCCCATCACAACACAGCTCTACTAGACCGGACCCATCTCAACACAGCTCTACTGGACCCCATCACAACACAGCTCTACTAGACCCGTCCCATCACAACACAGCTCTACTAGACCAGGCCCATCACAACACAGCTCTACTATCACAACACAGCTCTACTAGACCAGACCCATCACAACACAGCTCTACTAGACCAGGCCCATCACAACACAGCTCTACTAGACCAGACCCATCACAACACAGCTCTACTAGACCAGACCCATCACAACACAGCTCTACTAGACCCATCACAACACAGCTTTACTAGACCTGGCCCATCACAACACAGCTCTACTAGACCTGGCCCATCACAACACAGCTCTACTAGACTAGACCCCATCACAACACAGCTCTACTAGACCAGACCCATCACAACACAGCTCTACTAGACCAGACCCATCACAACACAGCTCTACAAGACCAGACCCATCACAACACAGCTCTACTAGACCAGACCCATCACAACACAGCTCTAGTAGACCCCATCACAACACAGCTCCACTAGAGCAGACCCATCACAACACAGCTCTACTAGACCCGTCCCATCACAACACAGCTCTACTAGACCCATCACAACACAGCTTTACTAGACCCCATCACAACACAGCTCTACTAGACCCCATCACAACACAGCTCCACTAGACCTGGCCCATCACAACACAGCTCTACAAGACCCCATCACAATACAGCTCTACTAGACCAGACCCAACACAACACAGCTCTACTAGACCAGACCCATCACAACACAGCTCTACTAGACCAGACCATCACAACACAGCTCTACTAGACCAGGCCCATCACAACACAGCTCTACTAGACCAGGCCCATCACAACACAGCTCTACTAGACCAGACCCAACACAGCACAGCTCTACTAGACCCATCACAACACAGCTTTACTAGACCTGGCCCATCACAACACAGCTCTACTAGACCTGGCCCATCACAACACAGCTCTACTAGACTAGACCCCATCACAACACAGCTCTACTAGACCAGACCCATCACAACACAGCTCTACTAGACCAGACCCATCACAACACAGCTCTACAAGACCAGACCCATCACAACACAGCTCTACTAGACCAGACCCATCACAACACAGCTCTACTAGACCAGACCCATCACAACACAGCTCTACTAGACCAGACCCATCACAACACAGCTCTACTAGACCAGACCCATCACAACACAGCTCTACTAGACCAGTCCCATCACAACACAGCTCTACTAGACCCGGCCGATCACAACACAGCTCTACTAGACCCGACCCATCACAACACAGCTCTACTAGACCCATCACAACACAGCTCTACTAGACCCATCACAACACAGCTCTACTAGACCAGACCCATCACAACACAGCTCTACTAGACCAGACCCATCACAACACAGCTCTACTAGACCAGACCCATCACAACACAGCTCTACTAGACCAGACCCATTACAACACAGCTATGCTAGACCAGACCCAACACAACACAGCTCTACTAGACCAGACCCATCACAACACAGCTCTACTAGACCAGGCCCATCACAACACAGCTCTACTAGACCAGACCCATCACAACACAGCTCTACTAGACCCATCACAACACAGCTCTACTAGACCCATCACAACACAGCTTTACTAGACCCATCACAACACAGCACTACTAGACCCCATCACAACACAGTTCTACTAGACCCCATCACAACACAGCTCTACTAGACCCCATCACAACACAGCTCTGCTAGACCAGACCCATCACAACACTGCTCTACTAGACCAGACCTATCACAACACAGCTCTACTAGACCCATCACAACACAGCTCTACTAGACCAGACCCATCACAACACAGCTCTACTAGACCAGACCCATCCCAACACAGCTCTACTAGACCAGACCCATCACAACACAGCTCTACTAGACCAGACCCATCACAACACAGCTCTACTAGACCCATCACAACACAGCTCTACTAGACCCCATCACAACACAGCTCTACTAGACCAGACCCATCACAACACAGCTCTACTAGACCCCATCACAATACAGCTCTACTAGACCAGACCCAACACAACACAGCTCTACTAGACCAGACCCATCACAACACAGCTCTACTAGACCAGACCATCACAACACAGCTCTACTAGACCAGGCCCATCACAACACAGCTCTACTAGACCAGGCCCATCACAACACAGCTCTACTAGACCTGGCCCATCACAACACAGCTCTACTAGACCCCATCACAATACAGCTCTACTAGACCAGACCCATCACAGCACAGCTCTACTAGACCCATCACAACACAGCTTTACTAGACCCATCACAACACAGCTCTACTAGACCCCCATCACAACACAGCTCTACTAGACACATCACAGCTCTACTAGACCCATCACAACACAGCTCTACTAGACCCATCACAACACAGCTTTACTAGACCCCATCACAACACAGTTCTACTAGACCCCATCACAACACAGCTCTACTAGACCCCATCACAACACAGCTCTACTAGACCCGGCACATCACAACACAGCTCTACTAGACCCATCACAACACAGCTCTACTAGACCCATCACAACACAGCTCTGCTGACCTGGCCCATCACAACACAGCTCTACTAGACCGGACCCATCTCAACACAGCTCTACTGGACCCCATCACAACACAGCTCTACTAGACCAGTCCCATCACAACACAGCTCTACTAGACCAGGCCCATCACAACACAGCTCTACTATCACAACACAGCTCTACTAGACCAGACCCATCACAACACAGCTCTACTAGACCAGGCCCATCACAACACAGCTCTACTAGACCAGACCCATCACAACACAGCTCTACTAGACCAGACCCAACACAGCACAGCTCTACTAGACCCATCACAACACAGCTTTACTAGACCTGGCCCATCACAACACAGCTCTACTAGACCTGGCCCATCACAACACAGCTCTACTAGACTAGACCCCATCACAACACAGCTCTACTAGACCAGACCCATCACAACACAGCTCTACTAGACCAGACCCATCACAACACAGCTCTACAAGACCAGACCCATCACAACACAGCTCTACTAGACCAGACCCATCACAACACAGCTCTACTAGACCAGACCCATCACAACACAGCTCTAGTAGACCCCATCACAACACAGCTCCACTAGAGCAGACCCATCACAACACAGCTCTACTAGACCCGTCCCATCACAACACAGCTCTACAGACCAGCTTTACCCCCATCACAACACAGCTCTACTAGACCCCATCACAACACAGCTCTACTACCAGACCCATCACAACACAGCTCTACCTGGCCCATCACAACACAGCTCTACTAGACCCCATCACAATACAGCTCTACTAGACCAGACCCAACACAACACAGCTCTACTAGACCAGACCCATCACAACACAGCTCTACTAGACCAGACCATCACAACACAGCTCTACTAGACCAGGCCCATCACAACACAGCTCTACTAGACCAGGCCCATCACAACACAGCTCTACTAGACCAGACCCATCACAACACAGCTCTACTAGACCCATCACAACACAGCTCTACTAGACCTGGCCCATCACAACACAGCTCTACTAGACCAGACCCATCACAACACAGCTCTACTATCACAACACAGCTCTACTAGACCAGACCCATCACAACACAGCTCTACTAGACCAGACCCATCACAACACAGCTCTACTAGACCAGACCCATCACAACACAGCTCTACTAGACCAGACCCATCACAACACAGCTCTACTAGACCAGACCCATCACAACACAGCTCTACTAGACCAGACCCATCACAACACAGCTCTACTAGACCAGACCCATCACAACACAGCTCTACTAGACCAGTCCCATCACAACACAGCTCTACTAGACCCCATCACAACACAGCTCTACTAGACCCCATCACAACACAGCTCTATCCAGACCCACAAACACAGCTCTACTAGACCAGACCCATCACAACACAGCTCTACTAGACCCATCACAACACAGCTCTACTAGACCAGACCCATCACAACACAGCTCTACTAGACCAGACCCATCACACCAGACCCATCACAACACAGCTCTACTAGACCCCATCACAACACAGCTCTACCAGACCCATCACAACACAGCTCTACTAGACCAGACCCACAACACAGCTCACAACATCAGCTCTACTAGACCAGACCCATCACAACACAGCTCTACTAGACCAGACCCATCACAACACAGCTCTACCCCCATCACAACACAGCTCTACTAGACCAGACCCAACAACACAGCTCTACTAGCTCTACTAGACCCCAGACCCCATCACAACACAGCTCTACTAGACCCCATCACAACACAGCTCTACTAGACCCACATCACAACACAGCTCTACTAGACCCCATCACAACACAGCTCTACTAGACCCATCACAACACAGCTCTACTAGACCAGACCCATCACAACACAGCTCTACTAGACCTGACCCATCACAACACAGCTCTACTAGACCAGACCCATCACAACACAGCTCTACTAGACCAGACCCATTACAACACAGCTATGCTAGACCAGACCCAACACAACACAGCTCTACTAGACCAGACCCATCACAACACAGCTCTACTAGACGAGGCCCATCACAACACAGCTCTACTAGACCAGACCCATCACAACACAGCTCTACTAGACCCATCACAACACAGCTCTACTAGACCCATCACAACACAGCTTTACTAGACCCATCACAACACAGCACTACTAGACCCCATCACAACACAGTTCTACTAGACCCCATCACAACACAGCTCTACTAGACCCCATCACAACACAGCTCTGCTAGACCAGACCCATCATAACACTGCTCTACTAGACCAGACCCATCACAACACAGCTCTACTAGACCAGACCCATCACAACACAGCTCTACTAGACCAGACCCATCACAACACAGCTCTACTAGACCAGACCCATCACAACACAGCTCTACTAGACCAGACCCATCACAACACAGCTCTACTAGACCAGACCCATCACAACACAGCTCTACTAGACCAGACCCATCACAACACAGCTCTACTAGACCCATCACAACACAGCTCTACTAGACCCCATCACAACACAGCTCTACTAGACCAGACCCATCACAACACAGCTCTACTAGACCCCATCACAACACAGCTCTACTAGACCCGGCACATCACAACACAGCTCTACTAGACCCATCACAACACAGCTCTACTAGACCCATCACAACACAGCTCTACTTGACCTGGCCCATCACAACACAGCTCTACTAGACCGGACCCATCACAACACAGCTCTACTGGACCCCATCACAACACAGCTCTACTGGACCAGGCCCATCACAACACAGCTCTACTATCACAACACAGCTCTACTAGACCTAGCCCATCACAACACAGCTCTGCTATCACAACACAGCTCCACTAGACCTGGCCCATCACAACACAGCTCTACTAGACCAGACCCATCACAACACAGCTCTACTAGACCAGGCCCATCACAACACAGCTCTACTAGACCCGGCCCATCACAACACAGCTCTACTAGACCAGACCCATCACAACACAGCTCTACTAGACCAGGCCCATCACAACACAGCTCTACTAGACCAGGCCCATCACAACACAGCTCTACTAGACCCGGCCCATCACAACACAGCTCTATTAGACCCCATCACAACACAGTTCTACTAGACCCCATCACAACACAGCTCTACTAGACCAGACCCATCACAACACAGCTCTACTAGACCAGACCCATCACAACACAGCTCTACTAGACCCGGCCCATCACAACACAGCTCTATTAGACCCCATCACAACACAGCTCTACTAGATCCAAACTTATCTTTTGTGAAATCTCATTCCATTCTTATTGATTTGTTTACAACTATTTTATTTATTTATTTGCTCTGGTATTTTAATACTAGTGAAATGTAATGGTGTCTGTGTGTACATGTACAGTACATATATATGTGTTTATGTATGTATGTATGTATGTATGTATGTATGTATGTATGTATGTATGTATGTATGTATGTATGTATGTATGTATGTATGTATGTACAGCGAGGGAAAAAAGTATTTGATCCCCTGCTGATTTTGTACGTTTTGCCCACTGACAAAGAAATGATCAGTCTCCAATTTTAATGGTTTATTTGATCAGTGAGAGACAGAATAACAACAAAAACATCCAGAAAAATGCATGTCAAAAATGTTATAAATTAATTTGCATTTTAATGAGGGAAATAAGTATTTGACCCCTCTGCAAAACATGACTTGGTACTTGGTGGCAAAACCCTTGTTGGCAATCAGAGGTCAGACGTTTCTTGTAGTTGGCCACCAGGTTTGCAAACATCTCAGGAGGGATTTTGTCCCACTCCTCTTTGCAGATCTTCTCCAAGTCATTAAGGTTTCGAGGCTGACGTTTGGCAACTCGAACCTTCAGCTCCCTCCACAGATTTTCTATGGGATTAAGGTCTGGAGACTGGCTAGGCCACTCCAGGACCTTAATGTGCTTCTTCTTGAGCCACTCCTTTGTTGCCTTGGCTGTGTGTTTTGGGTCATTGTCATGCTGGAATACCCATCCACGACCCATTTTCAATGCGCTGGCTGAGGGAAGGAGGTTCTCACCCAAGATTTGACGGCACAAGGCCCCGTCCATCGTCCCTTTGATGCGGTGAAGTTGTCCTGTCCCCTTAACAGAAAAACACCCCCAAAGCATAATGTTTTCACCTCCATGTTTGACGGTGGGGATGGTGTTATTGGGGTCATAGGCAGCATTCCTCCTCCAAACACAGCGAGTTAAGTTGATTCTAAAGAGCTCCATTTTGGTCTCATCTGACCACAACACTTTCACCCAGTTGTCCTCTGAATCATTCAGATGTTCATTGGCAAACTTCAGACGGGCATTTATGTGTGCTTTCTTGAGCAGTGGGACCTTATAGGAGCTGCAGGATTTCAGTCCTTCACGGCGTAGTGTGTTAACAATTGTTTTCTTGGTGACGATGATCCCAGCTGCCTTGAGATCATTGACAAGATCCTCCTGTATAGTTCTGGGCTGATTCCTCACCGTTCTCATGATCATTGCAAATCCACGAGGTGAGATCTTGCATGGAGCCCCAGGCTGAGGGAGATTGACAGTTCTTTTGGGTTTCTTTCATTGGCGAATAATCGCGCCTGTTGTCTGTTGAACTGTTGTCACCTTCTCACCAAGCTGTTTGGCGATGGTCTTGTAGACCATGTAGTAGGTCTACAGTCTTGTCCCTGACATCCTTGGAGAGCTCTTTGGTCTTGGCCATGGTGGAGAGTTTGGAATCTGATTGATTGGTTGCTTCTGTGGACAGGTGTCTTTTATACAGGTAACAAGCTGAGATTAGGAGAACTCCCTTTAAGAGTGTGCTCCTAATCTCAGCTCGTTACCTGTATAAAAGACACCTGGGACCCAGAAATCTTTCTGATTGAGAGGGGGTCAAATACCTATTTCCCACATTAAAATGCAAATCAATTCATAACATTTTTTGACATGTGTTTTTCTGGATTCCTTTGTTGTTATTCTGTTCAAATAAACCATTAAAATTATAGACTGATAATTTCTTTGTCAGTGGGCAAACGTACAAAATCAGCAGGAGATCAAATACTTTTTTCCCTCACTGTACAGGGCTGCTTGTTATACAGGGCTTGATATGTAGGGCTTGATATGCAGGGCATGATGTACAGGGCATGATGTACAGGGCTTGATGAACAGGGCTTGATGAACAGGGCTTGATATGCAGGGCTTGATATGCAGGGCTTGATATGCAGGGTTTGATATACAGGGCTTGATATGTTAATGTACAGGGCCTTGTGTGCATGGCTTGATGTACAGGGCTTGATGAACAGGGCATGATGAACAGGGCTTGATGAACAGGGCATGATGAACAGGGCATGATGAACAGGGCATGATGAACAGGGCTTGATGAACAGGGCATGATGTATAGGGCATGATGAACAGGGCTTGATGAACAGGGCATGATGTGTAGGGCATGATGAACAGGGCTTGATGAACAGGGCATGATGTGTAGGGCATGATGAACAGGGCTTGATGAACAGGGCATGATGTGTAGGGCATGATGAACAGGGCTTGATGAACAGGGCATGATGAACGGGGCATGATGAACAGGGCATGATGTATAGGGCATGATGAACAGGGCTTGATGAACAGGGCATGATGAACAGGGCTTGATGAACAGGGCATGATGTATAGAGCATGATGAACAGGGCATGATGTATAGAGCATGCTGAACAGGGCATGATGAACAGGGCTTGATGAACAGGGCATGATGTATAGGGCATGATGAACAGGGCTTGATGAACAGGGCATGATGTATAGGGCATGATGAACAGGGCATGATGAACAGGGCTTGATGAACAGGGCATGATGAACGGGGCATGATGAACAGGGCATGATGAACAGGGCTTGATGAACAGGGCATGATGAACAGGGCTTGATGAACAGGGCATGATGTATAGAGCATGATGAACAGGGCTTGATGAACAGGGCATGATGTATAGAGCATGCTGAACAGGGCATGATGAACAGGGCTTGATGAACAGGGCATGATGTATAGGGCATGATGAACAGGGCTTGATGAACAGGGCTTGATGAACAGGGCATGATGAACAGGGCTTGATGAACAGGGCATGATGTATAGGGCATGATGAACAGGGCTTGATGAACAGGGCATGATGTGTAGGGCATGATGAACAGGGCTTGATGAACAGGGCATGATGTGTAGGGCATGATGAACAGGGCTTGATGAACAGGGCATGATGTGTAGGGCATGATGAACAGGGCTTGATGAACAGGGCATGATGAACGGGGCATGATGAACAGGGCATGATGTATAGGGCATGATGAACAGGGCTTGATGAACAGGGCATGATGAACAGGGCTTGATGAACAGGGCATGATGTATAGAGCATGATGAACAGGGCTTGATGAACAGGGCATGATGTATAGAGCATGCTGAACAGGGCATGATGAACAGGGCTTGATGAACAGGGCATGATGTATAGGGCATGATGAACAGGGCTTGATGAACAGGGCATGATGTATAGGGCATGATGAACAGGGCATGATGAACAGGGCTTGATGAACAGGGCATGATGTATAGGGCATGATGAACAGGGCTTGATGAACAGGGCATGATGTATAGGGCATGATGAACAGGGCATGATGAACAGGGCTTGATGAACAGGGCATGATGAACAGGGCTTGATGAACAGGGCATGATGAACGGGGCATGATGAACAGGGCATGATGTATAGGGCATGATGAACAGGGCTTGATGAACAGGGCATGATGTATAGAGCATGATGAACAGGGCTTGATGAACAGGGCATGATGAACAGGGCTTGATGAACAGGGCATGATGTATAGAGCATGATGAACAGGGCTTGATGAACAGGGCATGATGTATAGAGCATGCTGAACAGGGCATGATGAACAGGGCTTGATGAACAGGGCATGATGTATAGGGCATGATGAACAGGGCTTGATGAACAGGGCTTGATGAACAGGGCATGATGAACAGGGCTTGATGAACAGGGCATGATGTATAGGGCATGATGAACAGGGCTTGATGAACAGGGCATGATGTGTAGGGCATGATGAACAGGGCTTGATGAACAGGGCATGATGTGTAGGGCATGATGAACAGGGCTTGATGAACAGGGCATGATGTGTAGGGCATGATGAACAGGGCTTGATGAACAGGGCATGATGAACGGGGCATGATGAACAGGGCATGATGTATAGGGCATGATGAACAGGGCTTGATGAACAGGGCATGATGAACAGGGCTTGATGAACAGGGCATGATGTATAGAGCATGATGAACAGGGCTTGATGAACAGGGCATGATGTATAGAGCATGCTGAACAGGGCATGATGAACAGGGCTTGATGAACAGGGCATGATGTATAGGGCATGATGAACAGGGCTTGATGAACAGGGCATGATGTATAGGGCATGATGAACAGGGCATGATGAACAGGGCTTGATGAACAGGGCATGATGTATAGGGCATGATGAACAGGGCTTGATGAACAGGGCATGATGTATAGGGCATGATGAACAGGGCATGATGAACAGGGCTTGATGAACAGGGCATGATGAACAGGGCTTGATGAACAGGGCATGATGAACGGGGCATGATGAACAGGGCATGATGTATAGGGCATGATGAACAGGGCTTGATGAACAGGGCATGATGTATAGAGCATGATGAACAGGGCTTGATGAACAGGGCATGATGTATAGGGCATGATGAACAGGGCTTGATGAACAGGGCATGATGTATAGGGCATGATGAACAGGGCATGATGAACAGGGCTTGATGAACAGGGCATGATGTATAGGGCATGATGAACAGGGCTTGATGAACAGGGCATGATGTATAGGGCATGATGAACAGGGCTTGATGAACAGGGCATGATGTATAGGGCATGATGAACAGGGCATGATGAACAGGGCTTGATGAACAGGGCATGATGTATAGGGCATGATGAACAGGGCTTGATGAACAGGGCATGATGTATAGGGCATGATGAACAGGGCTTGATGAACAGGGCATGATGTATAGGGCATGATGAACAGGGCTTGATGAACAGGGCATGATGTATAGGGCATGATGAACAGGGCTTGATGAACAGGGCATGATGAACAGGGCTTGATGAACAGGGCATGATGTATAGGGCATGATGAACAGGGCTTGATGAACAGGGCATGATGTATAGGGCATGATGAACAGGGCTTGATGAACAGGGCATGATGTATAGGGCATGATGAACAGGGCTTGATGAACAGGGCATGATGTATAGGGCATGATGAACAGGGCTTGATGAACAGGGCATGATGTATAGGGCATGATGAACAGGGCTTGATGAACAGGGCATGATGTATAGGGCATGATGAACAGGGCTTGATGAACAGGGCATGATGTATAGGGCATGATGAACAGGGCTTGATGAACAGGGCATGATGTATAGGGCATGATGAACAGGGCATGATGAACAGGGCTTGATGAACAGGGCATGATGTATAGGGCATGATGAACAGGGCTTGATGAACAGGGCATGATGTATAGGGCATTATGAACAGGGCTTGATGAACAGGGCATGATGTATAGGGCATGATGAACAGGGCTTGATGAACAGGGCATGATGTATAGGGCATGATGAACAGGGCTTGATGAACAGGGCATGATGTATAGGGCATGATGAACAGGGCTTGATGAACAGGGCATGATGTATAGGGCATGATGAACAGGGCTTGATGAACAGGGCATGATGTATAGGGCATGATGAACAGGGCATGATGAACAGGGCTTGATGAACAGGGCATGATGTATAGGGCATGATGAACAGGGCTTGATGAACAGGGCATGATGTATAGGGCATGATGAACAGGGCATGATGGACAGGGCATGATGAACAGGGCATGATGGACAGGGCATGATGAACAGGGCATGATGGACAGGGCATGATGAACAGGGCATGATGAACAGGGCATGATGGACAGGGCATGATGAACAGGGCATGATGTATAGGGCATGATGAACAGGGCATGATGGACAGGGCATGATGAACAGGGCATGATGGACAGGGCTTGATGAACAGGGCTTGATGAACAGGGCATGATGTATAGGGCATGATGAACAGGGCATGATGAACAGGGCTTGATGAACAGGGCATGATGAACAGGGCATGATGAACAGGGCTTGATGAACAGGGCATGATGGACAGGGCTTGATGAACAGGGCATGATGGACAGGGCTTGATGAACAGGGCTTGATGAACAGGGCTTGATGAACAGGGCTTGATGAACAGGGCATGATGTATAGGGCATGATGGACAGGGCATGATGGACAGGGCTTGATGAACAGGGCATGATGAACAGGGCTTGATGAACAGGGCTTGATGAACAGGGCTTGATGAACAGGGCATGATGAACAGGTCATGATGGACAGGGCATGATGAACAGGGCATGATGGACAGGGCTTGATGAACAGGGCTTGATGAACAGGGAATGATGTATAGGGCATGATGAACAGGGCATGATGAACAGGGCTTGATGAACAGGGCATGATGTATAGGGCATGATGAACAGGGCATGATGGACAGGGCTTGATGAACAGGGCTTGATGAACAGGGCATGATGGACAGGGCTTGATGAACAGGGCATGATGTATAGGGCATGATGAACAGGGCTTGATGAACAGGGCATGATGTATAGGGCATGATGAACAGGGCTTGATGAACAGGGCATGATGTATAGGGCATGATGAACAGGGCTTGATGAACAGGGCATGATGTATAGGGCATGATGAACAGGGCTTGATGAACAGGGCATGATGTATAGGGCATGATGAACAGGGCTTGATGAACAGGGCATGATGTATAGGGCATGATGAACAGGGCTTGATGAACAGGGCATGATGTATAGGGCATGATGAACAGGGCTTGATGAACAGGGCATGATGTATAGGGCATGATGAACAGGGCTTGATGAACAGGGCATGATGTATAGGGCATGATGAACAGGGCTTGATGAACAGGGCATGATGTATAGGGCATGATGAACAGGGCATGATGAACAGGGCTTGATGAACAGGGCATGATGTATAGGGCATGATGAACAGGGCTTGATGAACAGGGCATGATGTATAGGGCATTATGAACAGGGCTTGATGAACAGGGCATGATGTATAGGGCATGATGAACAGGGCTTGATGAACAGGGCATGATGTATAGGGCATGATGAACAGGGCTTGATGAACAGGGCATGATGTATAGGGCATGATGAACAGGGCTTGATGAACAGGGCATGATGTATAGGGCATGATGAACAGGGCTTGATGAACAGGGCATGATGTATAGGGCATGATGAACAGGGCATGATGAACAGGGCTTGATGAACAGGGCATGATGTATAGGGCATGATGAACAGGGCTTGATGAACAGGGCATGATGTATAGGGCATGATGAACAGGGCATGATGGACAGGGCATGATGAACAGGGCATGATGGACAGGGCATGATGAACAGGGCATGATGGACAGGGCATGATGAACAGGGCATGATGAACAGGGCATGATGGACAGGGCATGATGAACAGGGCATGATGTATAGGGCATGATGAACAGGGCATGATGGACAGGGCATGATGAACAGGGCATGATGGACAGGGCTTGATGAACAGGGCTTGATGAACAGGGCATGATGTATAGGGCATGATGAACAGGGCATGATGAACAGGGCTTGATGAACAGGGCATGATGAACAGGGCATGATGAACAGGGCTTGATGAACAGGGCATGATGAACAGGGCTTGATGAACAGGGCATGATGGACAGGGCTTGATGAACAGGGCTTGATGAACAGGGCTTGATGAACAGGGCTTGATGAACAGGGCATGATGTATAGGGCATGATGAACAGGGCATGATGGACAGGGCTTGATGAACAGGGCATGATGAACAGGGCTTGATGAACAGGGCTTGATG
Organism: Oncorhynchus keta; assembly: GCF_023373465.1. NCBI lineage: Eukaryota > Metazoa > Chordata > Actinopteri > Salmoniformes > Salmonidae > Oncorhynchus > Oncorhynchus keta. The sequence goes on along the minus strand of NW_026290240.1, from coordinate 78,044 downwards.
AACAGGGCATGATGAACAGGTCATGATGGACAGGGCATGATGAACAGGGCATGATGGACAGGGCTTGATGAACAGGGCTTGATGAACAGGGAATGATGTATAGGGCATGATGAACAGGGCATGATGAACAGGGCTTGATGAACAGGGCATGATGTATAGGGCATGATGAACAGGGCATGATGGACAGGGCTTGATGAACAGGGCTTGATGAACAGGGCATGATGGACAGGGCTTGATGAACAGGGCTTGATGAACAGGGCATGATGTACAGGGCATGATGAACAGGGCATGATGAACAGGGCATGATGGACAGGGCTTGATGAACAGGGCTTGATGAACAGGGCATGATGAACAGGGCATGATGAACAGGGCATGATGAACAGGGCATGATGTATAGGGCATGATGAACATGGCATGATGGACAGGGCTTGATGAACAGGGCATGATGGACAGGGCTTGATGAACAGGGCTTGATGAACAGGGCTTGATGAACATGGCTTGATGAACAGGGCTTGATGAACAGGGCATGATGTATAGGGCATGATGAACAGGGCATGATGGACAGGGCTTGATGAACAGGGCTTGATGAACAGGGCATGATGAACAGGGCTTGATGAACAGGGCTTGATGAACAGGGCATGATGAACAGGGCATGATGAACAGGGCATGATGAACAGGGCTTGATGAACAGGGCATGATGAACAGGGCATGATGAACAGAGCATGATGAACAGGGCTTGATGAACAGGGCATGATGAACAGGGCATGATGAACAGGGCATGATGAACAGGGCTTGATGAACAGGGCTTGATGAACAGGGCATGATGAACAGGGCATGATGAACAGGGCATGATGAACAGGGCATGATGAACAGGGCATGATGAACAGGGCATGATGAACAGGGCTTGATGAACAGGGCTTGATGAACAGGGCATGATGAACAGGGCATGATGAACAGGGCATGATGAACAGGGCTTGATGAACAGGGCATGATGAACAGGGCATGATGAACAGGGCATGATGAACAGGGCATGATGAACAGGGCATGATGAACAGGGCATGATGAACAGGGCATGATGAACAGGGCATGATGGACAGGGCTTGATGAACAGGGCATGATGAACAGGGCATGATGAACAGGGCTTGATGAACAGGGCTTGATGAACAGGGCTTGATGAACAGGGCATGATGAACAGGGCATGATGAACAGGGCATGATGAACAGGGACAGGGCTTGATGAACAGGGCTTGATGAACAGGGCTTGATGAACAGGGCATGATGGACAGGGCTTGATGAACAGGGCTTGATGAACAGGGCTTGATGAACAGGGCATGATGTATAGGGCATGATGAACAGGGCATGATGAACAGGGCTTGATGAACAGGGCATGATGTATAGGGCATGATGAACAGGGCATGATGGACAGGGCTTGATGAACAGGGCATGATGGACAGGGCTTGATGAACAGGGCTTGATGAACAGGGCATGATGTATAGGGCATGATGAACAGGGCATGATGAACAGGGCATGATGGACAGGGCTTGATGAACAGGGCTTGATGAACAGGGCATGATGAACAGGGCATGATGAACAGGGCTTGATGAACAGGGCATGATGTATAGGGCATGATGAACATGGCATGATGGACAGGGCTTGATGAACAGGGCTTGATGAACAGGGCTTGATGAACAGGGCTTGATGAACAGGGCTTGATGAACAGGGCATGATGAACAGGGCATGATGAACAGGGCTTGATGAACAGGGCATGATGAACAGGGCATGATGAACAGGGCATGATGAACAGGGCTTGATGAACAGGGCTTGATGAACAGGGCATGATGAACAGGGCATGATGAACAGGGCATGATGAACAGGGCATGATGGACAGGGCTTGATGAACAGGGCTTGATGAACAGGGCATGATGAACAGGGCATGATGAACAGGGCATGATGAACAGGGCTTGATGAACAGGGCATGATGTATAGGGCATGATGAACATGGCATGATGGACAGGGCTTGATGAACAGGGCATGATGGACAGGGCTTGATGAACAGGGCTTGATGAACAGGGCTTGATGAACAGGGCTTGATGAACAGGGCATGATGTATAGGGCATGATGAACAGGGCATGATGGACAGGGCTTGATGAACAGGGCTTGATGAACAGGGCATGATGAACAGGGCTTGATGAACAGGGCTTGATGAACAGGGCATGATGAACAGGGCATGATGAACAGGGCTTGATGAACAGGGCATGATGAACAGGGCATGATGAACAGGGCATGATGAACAGGGCATGATGAACAGGGCTTGATGAACAGGGCTTGATGAACAGGGCATGATGAACAGGGCATGATGAACAGGGCATGATGAACAGGGCTTGATGAACAGGGCATGATGAACAGGGCATGATGAACAGGGCATGATGAACAGGGCATGATGAACAGGGCTTGATGAACAGGGCTTGATGAACAGGGCATGATGAACAGGGCATGATGAACAGGGCATGATGAACAGGGCTTGATGAACAGGGCATGATGAACAGGGCATGATGAACAGGGCATGATGAACAGGGCATGATGAACAGGGCTTGATGAACAGGGCTTGATGAACAGGGCATGATGAACAGGGCATGCTGAACAGGGCTTGATGAACAGGGCATGATGAACAGGGCATGATGAACAGGGCATGATGAACAGGGCATGATGAACAGGGCTTGATGAACAGGGCATGGTGAACAGGGCATGATGAACAGGGCATGATGAACAGGGCTTGATGAACAGGGCATGATGAACAGGGCATGATGAACAGGGCTTGATGAACAGGGCTTGATGAACAGGGCTTGATGAACAGGGCATGATGAACAGGGCATGATGAACAGGGCTTGATGAACAGGGCATGATGAACAGGGCTTGATGAACAGGGCATGATGAACAGGGCATGATGAACAGGGCATGATGAACAGGGCTTGATGAACAGGGCTTGATGAACAGGGCTTGATGAACAGGGCATGATGAACAGGGCATGATGAACAGGGCTTGATGAACAGGGCATGATGAACAGGGCATGATGAACAGGGCATGATGAACAGGGCTTGATGAACAGGGCATGATGAACAGGGCATGATGAACAGGGCATGATGAACAGGGCTTGATGAACAGGGCTTGATGAACAGGGCATGATCAACAGGGCATGATGAACAGGGCATGATGAACAGGGCTTGATGAACAGGGCATGATGAACAGGGCATGATGAACAGGGCATGATGAACAGGGCATGATGAACAGGGCTTGATGAACAGGGCATGATGAACAGGGCATGATGAACAGGGCATGATGAACAGGGCATGATGTATAGGGCATGCTGAACAGGGCATGATGTATAGGGCATGATGAACAGGGCATGATGAACAGGGCTTGATGAACAGGGCATGATGTATAGGGCATGATGAACAGGGCTTGATGAACAGGGCATGATGAACAGGGCTTGATGAACAGGGCATGATGAACAGGGCTTGATGAACAGGTCTTGACCGCTATAAATACTGTATAAAATCAGCAGGAGATCAAATACTTTTTCCCTTCACTGTATTTTGAATTCAAGACCTTCAAACCTTTCTTCAAGAAGAAAATGAAATAAGTAAATGTCAAATTGGCTTTTTCTAACCGTCGCACTACTGACCATGTGTGTGTCTATATTATATTATATATTATATATATTATATATAGACACACAATTAATTAATTAATAAACATCACCAGAAAAAAAAGAGGGCAAAATCTTTGCTTTATTGACTTTTTAAAAAAAGCATTTGATTCTATTTGGCACGAAGGGCTATTCTACTAAATTCTCCAAAGTGGGCTTGGTGGTAAGGTGTATGACTTAATAAAATGTATGTTCACAGAATATAGTGTGCAATAAAAATCAAAAACCAAATGTCACGTTCTGTCCATCGTTCGTATGTGTTTTCCTTGTTTTTAGTGTTTGGTCAGGACGTGAGCTGGGTGGGCATTCTATGTTGTGTGTCTGGTTTGTCTATTTCTATGTTTGGCCTGATATGGTTCTCAATCAGAGGCAGGTGTTAGTCATTGTCTCTGATTGGGAACCATATTTAGGTAGCCTGTTTTGTGTTGGGTTTTGTGGGTGATTGTTCCTGTCTCTGTGTTTTTGCACCAGATAGGGCTGTTTTTGGTTTTCCACGTTCATTGTTTTGTAGTGTTCATGTTTATCCGTTTTTGATTAAACATGAGTCAATATAACCACGCTGTGTTTTGGTCCTCCTCTACTTCACCACAGGGAAACCCTGACACCAAAGAACATAATTATTTTCATAACGTCGAGGTGTGAGACAAGGATTCAATTTTTTTTAAATCAATGAATTAGCAGACACGAGTCCTCTCAGTCAGCTGGTGTTGGACCTCACCAACCGAGCTGAGCCCAGAAACGAGCCCTCTCAGTCAGCTGGTGTTGGACCTCACCAACCGAGCTGAGCCCAGAAACGAGCCCTCTCAGTCAGCTGGTGTTGGACCTCACCAACCGAGCTGAGCCCAGAAACGAGCCCTCTCAGTCAGCTGGTGTTGGACCTCACCAACCGAGCTGAGCCCAGAAACGAGCCCTCTCAGTCAGCTGGTGTTGGACCTCACCAACCAAGCTGAGCCCAGAAACGAGCCCTCTCAGTCAGCTGGTGCTGGACCTAACCAACCAAGCTGAGCCCAGAAACGAGCCCTCTCAGTCAGCTGGTGTTGGACCTCACCAACCGAGCTGAGCCCAGAAACGAGCCCTCTCAGTCAGCTTGTGTTGGACCTCACCAACCAAGCTGAGCCCAGAAACGAGCCCTCTCAGTCAGCTGGTGTTGGACCTAACCAACCAAGCTGAGCCCAGGAACGAGCCCTCTCAGTCAGCTGGTGTTGGACCTCACCAACCGAGCTGAGCCCAGAAACGAGCCCTCTGAGTCAGCTTGTGTTGGACCTCACCAACCAAGCTGAGCCCAGGAACGAGCCCTCTCAGTCAGCTGGTGTTGGACCTCACCAACCAAGCTGAGCCCAGAAAGGAGCCCTCTCAGTCAGCTGGTGTTGGACCTCACCAACCGAGCTGAGCCCAGAAACGAGCCCTCTCAGTCAGCTTGTGTTGGACCTCACCAACCAAGCTGAGCCCAGAAACGAGCCCTCTCAGTCAGCTGGTGTTGGACCTCACCAACCAAGCTGAGCCCAGAAACGAGCCCTCTCAGTCACCTGGTGTTGGACCTCACCAACCAAGCTGAGCCCAGAAACGAGCCCTCTCAGTCACCTGGTGTTGGACCTCACCAACCAAGCTGAGCCCAGAAACGAGCCCTCTCAGTCACCTGGTGTTGGACCTCACCAACCGAGCTGAGCCCAGAAACGAGCCCTCTCAGTCAGCTGGTGTTGGACCTCACCAACCGAGCTGAGCCCAGAAACGAGCCCTCTCAGTCAGCTGGTGTTGGACCTCACCAACCGAGCTGAGCCCAGAAACGAGCCCTCTCAGTCAGCTGGTGTTGGACCTCACCAACCGAGCTGAGCCCAGAAACGAGCCCTCTCAGTCAGCTGGTGTTGGACACAACCAGCCCCAACCTGGTGTTGGACCACGAGCTGAGCCCAGAAACGAGCCCTCTCAGTCAGCTTGTGTTGGACCTCACCAACCAAGCTGAGCCCAGAAACGAGCCCTCTCAGTCAGCTGGTGTTGGACCTCACCAACCGAGCTGAGCCCAGAAACGAGCCCTCTCAGTCAGCTGGTGTTGGACCTCACCAACCGAGCTGAGCCCAGAAACGAGCCCTCTCAGTCAGCTGGTGTTGGACCTCACCAACCGAGCTGAGCCCAGAAACGAGCCCTCTCAGTCAGCTGGTGTTGGACCTCACCAACCAAGCTGAGCCCAGAAACGAGCCCCAGAAACTCTCAGTCAGCTGGTGCTGGACCTAACCAACCGAGCTGAGCCCAGAAACGAGCCCTCTCAGTCAGCTGGTGTTGGACCTCACCAACCGAGCTGAGCCCAGAAACTGGTGAGCCCTCTCAGTCAGCTTGTGTTGGACCTCACCAACCAAGCTGAGCCCAGAAACGAGCCCTCTCAGTCAGCTGGTGTTGGACCTAACCAACCAAGCTGAGCCCAGGAACGAGCCCTCTCAGTCAGCTGGTGTTGGACCTCACCAACCGAGCTGAGCCCAGAAACGAGCCCTCTCAGTCAGCTTGTGTTGGACCTCACCAACCAAGCTGAGCCCAGGAACGAGCCCTCTCAGTCAGCTGGTGTTGGACCTCACCAACCGAGCTGAGCCCAGAAACGAGCCCTCTCAGTCAGCTGGTGTTGGACCTCACCAACCGAGCTGAGCCCAGAAACGAGCCCTCTCAGTCAGCTTGTGTTGGACCTCACCAACCAAGCTGAGCCCAGAAACGAGCCCTCTCAGTCAGCTGGTGTTGGACCTCACCAACCAAGCTGAGCCCAGAAACGAGCCCTCTCAGTCACCTGGTGTTGGACCTCACCAACCAAGCTGAGCCCAGAAACGAGCCCTCTCAGTCACCTGGTGTTGGACCTCACCAACCAAGCTGAGCCCAGAAACGAGCCCTCTCAGTCACCTGGTGTTGGACCTCACCAACCAAGCTGAGCCCAGAAACGAGCCCTCTCAGTCACCTGGTGTTGGACCTCACCAACCAAGCTGAGCCCAGAAACGAGCCCTCTCAGTCACCTGGTGTTGGACCTCACCAACCAAGCTGAGCCCAGAAACGAGCCCTCTCAGTCACCTGGTGTTGGACCTCACCAACCAAGCTGAGCCCAGAAACGAGCCCTCTCAGTCAGCTGGTGTTGGACCTCACCAACCGAGCTGAGCCCAGAAACGAGCCCTCTCAGTCAGCTTGTGTTGGACCTCACCAACCAAGCTGAGCCCAGAAACGAGCCCTCTCAGTCAGCTGGTGTTGGACCTCACCAACCGAGCTGAGCCCAGAAACAAGCCCTCTCAGTCAGCTGGTGTTGGACCTCACCAACCGAGCTGAGCCCAGAAACGAGCCCTCTCAGTCAGCTGGTGTTGGACCTCACCAACCGAGCTGAGCCCAGGAACGAGCCCTCTCAGTCAGCTGGTGTTGGACCTCACCAACCAAGCTGAGCCCAGAAACGAGCCCTCTCAGTTAGCTGGTGTTGGACCTCACCAACCAAGCTGAGCCCAGGAACGAGCCCTCTCAGTCACCTGGTGTTGGACCTCACCAACCAAGCTGAGCCCAGAAACGAGCCCTCTCAGTCAGCTGGTGTTGGACCTAACCAACCAAGCTGACACCAGCACTGCTTCTCAAGAAAGAATTCCAATAAACAAAATCATGAACCAATCAAAGGACTCATATTTACAACGTTGGAAAAACTAAACGAAATCCCAAAGCCGACTAAATTGCTGTCTGGCCCTAGACAGAGAATATGAATTGGCTGATTATCTCTACTCTGTCAGAGATACGAAGCAGAGAGAGATCCTTACCAAGTACCGGCTGAGTGACCATCGATTGGCAATAGAAACCAGACAATAAACAACATGGCTCCCCAAAGAGGAGCGTGTATGTGGTCACTGCATGACAGGGGAGGTAGAGACAGATCCTTACCAAGTACCGCCTGAGTGACCTCCGATTGGCAATAGAAACCAGACAATAAAAGACATGGCTCCCCAAAGAGGAGCGTGTATGTGGTCACTGCATGACAGGGGAGGTAGAGACAGAGATGCACTTTCTCCTTTACTGTGAGAAATATAATCCTCACCAAGAGATTCATTATTCGTATAAATTACTACATTTATTCCACATTTGGTCTTAAAAACAACAAATACCCAGAGGTGAAGGAGCAACGACTCCTCTTGCAGACAAATATGTATTTGCCTCCCGAAGCCTGAGAGACACTGAATAATTAACTTAATTATTATTATGGTTGTGATTATTATTCCTAATAGTAGTGGTACGAGTAGTAGGGGTGATGGTAATGATATCAGTTTAGTTAATGATGGTTGTGGTCGTGGTGGTATAGTATTGTTGATAGTTAATGATGGTTGTGGTCGTGGTGGTATAGTATTGTTGATAATTAATGATGGTTGTGGTAGTGGTGGTATAGTATTGTTGATAATTAATGATGGTTGTGGTAGTGGTGGTATAGTATTGTTGATAATTAATGATGGTTGTGGTAGTGGTGGTATAGTATTGTTGATAATTAATGATGGTTGTGGTAGTGGTGGTATAGTATTGTTGATAATTAATGATGGTTGTGGTAGTGGTGGTATAGTATTGTTGATAATTAATGATGGTTGTGGTAGTGGTGGTATAGTATTGTTGATAATTAATGATGGTTGTGGTCGTGGTGGTATAGTATTGTTGATAGTTAATGATGGTTGTGGTCGTGGTGGTATAGTATTGTTGATAATTAATGATGGTTGTGGTAGTGGTGGTATAGTATTGTTGATAATTAATGATGGTTGTGGTCGTGGTGGTATAGTATTGTTGATAATTAATGATGGTTGTGGTCGTGGTGGTATAGTATTGTTGATAATTAATGATGGTTGTGGTAGTGGTGGTATAGTATTGTTGATAATTAATGATGGTTGTGGTAGTGGTGGTATAGTATTGTTGATAATTAATGATGGTTGTGGTCGTGGTGGTATAGTATTGTTGATAGTTAATGATGGTTGTGGTCGTGGTGGTATAGTATTGTTGATAATTAATGATGGTTGTGGTAGTGGTGGTATAGTATTGTTGATAATTAATGATGGTTGTGGTAGTGGTGGTATAGTATTGTTGATAATTAATGATGGTTGTGGTCGTGGTGGTATAGTATTGTTGATAGTTAATGATGGTTGTGGTAGTGGTGGTATAGTATTGTTGATAGTTAATGATGGTTGTGGTCGTGGTGGTATAGTATTGTTGATAATTAATGATGGTTGTGGTAGTGGAGGTATAGTATTGTTGATAATTAATGATGGTTGTGGTAGTGGTGGTATAGTATTGTTGATAGTTAATGATGGTTGTGGTCGTGGTGGTATAGTATTGTTGATAATTAATGATGGTTGTGGTAGTGGTGGTATAGTATTGTTGATAGTTAATGATGGTTGTGGTAGTGGTGGTATAGTATTGTTGATAGTTAATGATGGTTGTGGTCGTGGTGGTATAGTATTGTTGATAATTAATGATGGTTGTGGTAGTGGTGGTATAGTATTGTTGATAGTTAATGATGGTTGTGGTCGTGGTGGTATAGTATTGTTGATAATTAATGATGGTTGTGGTAGTGGTGGTATAGTATTGTTGATAGTTAATGATGGTTGTGGTAGTGGTGGTATAGTATTGTTGATAGTTAATGATGGTTGTGGTAGTGGTGGTATAGTATTGTTGATAATTAATGATGGTTGTGGTAGTGGTGGTATAGTATTGTTGATAGTTAATGATGGTTGTGGTAGTGGTCCAATTTGTAAGTCGCTCTGGATAAGAGCGTCTGCTAAATGACTTAAATGTAAATGTAAATGTAAATGGTGGTATAGTATTGTTGATAGTTAATGATGGTTGTGGTCGTGGTGGTATAGTATTGTTGATAATTAATGATGGTTGTGGTCGTGGTGGTATAGTATTGTTGATAATTAATGATGGTTGTGGTAGTGGTGGTATAGTATTGTTGATAATTAATGATGGTTGTGGTCGTGGTGGTATAGTATTGTTGATAATTAATGATGGTTGTGGTAGTGGTGGTATAGTATTGTTGATAATTAATGATGGTTGTGGTAGTGGTGGTATAGTATTGTTGATAATTAATGATGGTTGTGGTAGTGGTGGTATAGTATTGTTGATAATTAATGATGGTTGTGGTAGTGGTGGTATAGTATTGTTGATAATTAATGATGGTTGTGGTCGTGGTGGTATAGTATTGTTGATAATTAATGATGGTTGTGGTCGTGGTGGTATAGTATTGTTGATAGTTAATGATGGTTGTGGTCGTGGTGGTATAGTATTGTTGATAATTAATGATGGTTGTGGTCGTGGTGGTATAGTATTGTTGATAGTTAATGATGGTTGTGGTCGTGGTGGTATAGTATTGTTGATAGTTAATGATGGTTGTGGTAGTGGTGGTATAGTATTGTTGATAGTTAATGATGGTTGTGGTCGTGGTGGTATAGTATTGTTGATAGTTAATGATGGTTGTGGTCGTGGTGGTATAGTATTGTTGATAGTTAATGATGGTTGTGGTAGTGGTGGTATAGTATTGTTGATAGTTAATGATGGTTGTGGTCGTGGTGGTATAGTATTGTTGATAGTTAATGATGGTTGTGGTCGTGGTGGTATAGTATTGTTGATAGTTAATGATGGTTGTGGTCGTGGTGGTATAGTATTGTTGATAATTAATGATGGTTGTGGTAGTGGTGGTATAGTATTGTTGATAATTAATGATGGTTGTGGTAGTGGTGGTATAGTATTGTTGATAGTTAATGATGGTTGTGGTAGTGGTGGTATAGTATTGTTGATAATTAATGATGGTTGTGGTAGTGGTGGTATAGTATTGTTGATAATTAATGATGGTTGTGGTAGTGGTGGTATAGTATTGTTGATAATTAATGATGGTTGTGGTAGTGGTGGTATAGTATTGTTGATAATTAATGATGGTTGTGGTAGTGGTGGTATAGTATTGTTGATAGTTAATGATGGTTGTGGTCGTGGTGGTATAGTATTGTTGATAGTTAATGATGGTTGTGGTCGTGGTGGTATAGTATTGTTGATAGTTAATGATGGTTGTGGTCGTGGTGGTATAGTATTGTTGATAATTAATGATGGTTGTGGTAGTGGTGGTATAGTATTGTTGATAATTAATGATGGTTGTGGTAGTGGTGGTATAGTATTGTTGATAGTTAATGATGGTTGTGGTAGTGGTGGTATAGTATTGTTGATAATTAATGATGGTTGTGGTAGTGGTGGTATAGTATTGTTGATAATTAATGATGGTTGTGGTAGTGGTGGTATAGTATTGTTGATAATTAATGATGGTTGTGGTAGTGGTGGTATAGTATTGTTGATAATTAATGATGGTTGTGGTAGTGGTGGTATAGTATTGTTGATAATTAATGATGGTTGTGGTAGTGGTGGTATAGTATTGTTGATAATTAATGATGGTTGTGGTAGTGGAGGTATAGTATTGTTGATAATTAATGATGGTTGTGGTAGTGGTGGTATAGTATTGTTGATAATTAATGATGGTTGTGGTAGTGGAGGTATAGTATTGTTGATAATTAATGATGGTTGTGGTCGTGGTGGTATAGTATTGTTGATAGTTAATGATGGTTGTGGTCGTGGTGGTATAGTATTGTTGATAGTTAATGATGGTTGTGGTAGTGGTGGTATAGTATTGTTGATAATTAATGATGGTTGTGGTAGTGGAGGTATAGTATTGTTGATAATTAATGATGGTTGTGGTCGTGGTGGTATAGTATTGTTGATAGTTAATGATGGTTGTGGTCGTGGTGGTATAGTATTGTTGATAGTTAATGATGGTTGTGGTCGTGGTGGTATAGTATTGTTGATAGTTAATGATGGTTGTGGTCGTGGTGGTATAGTATTGTTGATAATTAATGATGGTTGTGGTCGTGGTGGTATAGTATTGTTGATAGTTAATGATGGTTGTGGTCGTGGTGGTATAGTATTGTTGATAGTTAATGATGGTTGTGGTCGTGGTGGTATAGTATTGTTGATAGTTAATGATGGTTGTGGTAGTGGTGGTATAGTATTGTTGATAGTTAATGATGGTTGTGGTCGTGGTGGTATAGTATTGTTGATAGTTAATGATGGTTGTGGTAGTGGTGGTATAGTATTGTTGATAATTAATGATGGTTGTGGTAGTGGTGGTATAGTATTGTTGATAGTTAATGATGGTTGTGGTAGTGGTGGTATAGTATTGTTGATAATTAATGATGGTTGTGGTAGTGGTGGTATAGTATTGTTGATAATTAATGATGGTTGTGGTAGTGGTGGTATAGTATTGTTGATAGTTAATGATGGTTGTGGTCGTGGTGGTATAGTATTGTTGATAGTTAATGATGGTTGTGGTAGTGGTGGTATAGTATTGTTGATAATTAATGATGGTTGTGGTCGTGGTGGTATAGTATTGTTGATAATTAATGATGGTTGTGGTAGTGGTGGTATAGTATTGTTGATAGTTAATGATGGTTGTGGTCGTGGTGGTATAGTATTGTTGATAATTAATGATGGTTGTGGTAGTGGTGGTATAGTATTGTTGATAATTAATGATGGTTGTGGTCGTGGTGGTATAGTATTGTTGATAATTAATGATGGTTGTGGTCGTGGTGGTATAGTATTGTTGATAATTAATGATGGTTGTGGTAGTGGTGGTATAGTATTGTTGATAGTTAATGATGGTTGTGGTCGTGGTGGTATAGTATTGTTGATAATTAATGATGGTTGTGGTCGTGGTGGTATAGTATTGTTGATAATTAATGATGGTTGTGGTCGTGGTGGTATAGTATTGTTGATAGTTAATGATGGTTGTGGTAGTGGTGGTATAGTATTGTTGATAATTAATGATGGTTGTGGTCGTGGTGGTATAGTATTGTTGATAATTAATGATGGTTGTGGTCGTGGTGGTATAGTATTGTTGATAGTTAATGATGGTTGTGGTAGTGGTGGTATAGTATTGTTGATAATTAATGATGGTTGTGGTCGTGGTGGTATAGTATTGTTGATAATTAATGATGGTTGTGGTCGTGGTGGTATAGTATTGTTGATAGTTAATGATGGTTGTGGTAGTGGTGGTATAGTATTGTTGATAGTTAATGATGGTTGTGGTAGTGGTGGTATAGTATTGTTGATAATTAATGATGGTTGTGGTAGTGGTGGTATAGTATTGTTGATAGTTAATGATGGTTGTGGTAGTGGTGGTATAGTATTGTTGATAGTTAATGATGGTTGTGGTCGTGGTGGTATAGTATTGTTGATAGTTAATGATGGTTGTGGTCGTGGTGGTATAGTATTGTTGATAATTAATGATGGTTGTGGTAGTGGTGGTATAGTATTGTTGATAGTTAA
>NW_026290240.1:0-60000 GCF_023373465.1 Oncorhynchus keta | reverse complement strand
TCTATCTCCCCTCCCTCTCTCGTTCTCCACCTTGCTCTCCCTTCCTCCTCTCCTCCCTCAGGTCTATCTCCCCTCCCTCTCTCCTTCTCCACCTTGCTCTCCCTTCATCCTCTCCTCCCTCAGGTCTATCTCCCCTCCCTCTCTCCTTCTCCTCCCTCTCCTCCCTCAGGTCTATCTCCCCTCCCTCTCTCCTTCTCCACCTTGCTCTCCCTTCCTCCTCTCCTCCCTCAGGTCTATCTCCCCTCCCTCTCTCCTTCTCCTCCCTCTCCTCCCTCAGGTCTATCTCCCCTCCCTCTCTCCTTCTCCACCTTGCTCTCCCTTCCTCCTCTCCCTCCATATCCTCCCTCAGGTCTAACTTCCCCTCCCGCTCTCCTTCACCACCTCGCTCTCCCTTCCCCTCCCTCTCTCCTTCTCCACCTCACTCTCCCTTCCTCCTCTCCCTTCCTCAGGTCTATCTCCCCACCCTCCCTCCCTCCCTCCCTCCCTCCCTCCCTCCCTCCCTCCCTCCCTCCCTCCCTCCCTCCCTCCCTCCCTCCCTCCCTCCCTCCCTCAGGTCTATCTCCCCACCCCCCTCCCTCCCTTCCTCAGGTCTATCTCTCCCCCTCTCTTCCCTGTGGCAGTGGAACAGATGCCCCTCAGGTCTATCTCCCCACCCCCTCCCTCCCTTCCTCAGGTCTATCTCTCCCCCTCTCTTCCCTGTAGCAGTGGAACAGATGCCCCTCAGGTCTATCTCCCCACCCTCCCTCCCTCCCTTCCTCAGGTCTATCTCCCCACCCCCCCTCCCTCCCTCCCTCAGGTCTATCTCTCCCCCTCTCTTCCCTGTGGCAGTGGAACAGATGCCCCTCAGGGAAATCATTACTGGCATGATTACCATTCAAACACTTTTATGTACCAGCTCCTGGATCCTCCCCATTCCCCCCCTCAATCCCTCCTCTCATCCCTCCCTCAATCCCTCTTCTCCTCTCCTCTCCTCTCCTCTCCTTTCCTCTCCTCTCCTCTCCTCTCCTCTCCTCTCCTCTCCTCTCCTCTCCTCCCTCCCTCCATCTCTCCTCTCCTCTCCTCTCCTCTCCTCTCCATCTCTCCTCTCCTCTCCTCTCCTCTCCTCTCCTCTCCTCCCTCTCCTCTCCTCTACTCTCATCCCTCCATCCCTCCCTCCCTCCCTCCCTCCCTCCCTCCCTCCCTCCCTCCCTCCCTCCCTCCCTCCCTCCCTCCCTCCCTCCTCTCTCCCTCCATCTCTCATCTCCTCTCCTCTCTCCCTCCATCTCTCCTCTCCTCTCCTCTCTCCTCTCCTCTCCTCTCATCCCTCCATCCCTCCTCTCCTCCCCTCCCTCCCTCCCTCCCTCCCTCCCTCCCTCCCTCCCTCCCTCCCTCCCTCCCTCCCTCCCTCCCTCCCTCCCTCTCCTCTCCTCCTCTCCTCTCCTCTCCTCTCCTCCTCCCTCCCTCTCTCCCTCTCCTCTCCTCCCTCCCTCCTCTCCCTCTCCTCTCCTCTCCTCTCCTCTACTCTCATCCCTCCATCCCTCCTCTCCTCCCTCCCTCCCTCCCTCCCTCCCTCCCTCCCTCCCTCCCTCCCTCCCTCCCTCCCTCCCCCCTCCCTCCCTCCCTCCATCTCTCATCTCCTCTCCTCTCTCCCTCCCTCCATCTCTCCTCTCCTCTCCTCTCCTCTCAGCCCTCCATCCCTCCTCTCCTCCCTCCCTCCCTCCCTCCCTCCCTCCCTCCCTCCCTCCCTCCCTCCCTCCCTCCCTCTCCTCCCTCTCCTCTCCCTCTCCCTCCCTCCCTCTCCTCCCTCCTCTCCCTCTCCTCTCATCCCTCCATCCCTCCCTCCCTCCCTCCCTCCCTCCCTCCCTCCCTCCCTCCCTCCCTCCCTCCCTCCCTCCCTCCCTCCCTCCCTCTCTCTCCTCTCCTCTCCTCTCCTCTCCCCTCCCTCCCTCCCTCCCTCCCTCCCTCCCTCCCTCCTCCCTCTCTCTCTCTCTCTCTCTCTCTCTCTCCTCTCTCTCTCTCTCTCTCTCTCTCTCTCTCTCTCTCTCTCTCTCTCTCTCTCTCTCTCTCCTCTCCTCTCCTCTCTCTCTCTCCTCCCTCCATCCCTCCCTCCCTCCCTCCCTCCCCCTCCCTCCCTCCCTCCCTCCCTCCCTCCCTCCCTCCCTCCCTCCCTCCCTCCCTCTCCTCCCTCCCTCCATCCTCCTCTCCTCCCCTCCCTCCCTCCCTCCCTCCCTCCCTCCCTCCCTCCCTCCTCCCTCCCTCCCTCCCTCCCTCCCTCCCTCCCTCCATCCCTCCCTCCCTCCTCTCCCTCCCTCCCCCTCCCTCCCTCCCTCCCTCCCTCCCTCCCTCCCTCCCTCCCTCCCTCCCTCCCTCCCTCCCTCCCTCCCTCCCTCCCTCCCCCCTCCCTCCCTCCCTCCCTCCCTCCCTCCCTCCCTCCCTCCCTCCCTCCCTCCCTCCCTCCCTCCCTCCCTCCCTCCCTCCCTCCCTCCCTCCCTCCCTCCCTCCCTCCCTCCCTCCCTCCTCTCCTCTCATCCCTCCATCCATCCTCCCTCCCTCTCCTCTCCTCCCTCCCTCTCCTATCCTATCCTATCCTATCCTATCCTCTCCCATGATTAGACTCTGTTAGGACACCAGTCTGTATATCTCCTCCTAGGAGACCAGCCCTGTCCTCCCATGATTAGACTCTGTTAGGACACCAGTCTGTATATCTCCTCCTAGGAGACCAGCCCTGTCGTCTCCCATGATTAGACTCTGTTAGGACACCAGTCTGTATATCCTCCTAGGAGACCAGCCCTATCCTCTCCCATGATTAGACTCTGTTAGGACACCAGTCTGTATATCTCCTCCTAGGAGACCAGCCCTATCCTCTCCCATGATTAGACTCTGTTAGGACACCAGTCTGTATATCTCCTCCTAGGAGACCAGCCCTATCCTCTCCCATGATTAGACTCTGTTAGGACACCAGTCTGTATATCCTCCTAGGACACCAGCCCTCTCCTCTCCCATGATTAGACTCTGTTAGGACACCAGTCTGTATATCTCCTCCTAGGAGACCAGCCCTATCCTCTCCCCTCCTAGGAGACCAGCCCTATCCTCTCCCCTGATTAGACTCTGTTAGGACACCAGTCTGTATATCTCCTCCTAGGAGACCAGCCCTATCCTCTCCCCTCCTAGGAGACCAGCCCTATCCTCTCCCCTGATTAGACTCTGTTAGGACACCAGTCTGTATATCTCCTCCTAGGAGACCAGCCCTATCCTCTCCCATGATTAGACTCTGTTCGGACACCAGTCTGTATATCCTCCTCGGAGACCAGCCGTGTCCTCTCCCCTCCTAGGAGACCAGCCCTATCCTCTCCCCTCCTAGGAGACCAGCCCTGTCCTCTCCCCTCCTAGGAGACCAGCCCTATCCTCTCCCCTCCTAGGAGACCAGCCCTCTCCTCTCCCATGATTAGACTCTGTTAGGGTACCAGTCTGTATATCTCCTCCTAGGAGACAAGTTCTACCCTCTCCCATGATTAGACTCTGTTAGGACACCAGTCTGTATATCTCCTCCTCGGAGACCAGCCGTACCCTCTCCCATGATTAGCATGAAGCCCAATGTTTCCATTGAGAGCCCTCAGCCATGTAAACTCTGGCTATTGGTGCAGAATAATAGACAATCCCCAAATGTTTCAAATAGAGCTGTATGTTTCCAATGAGAGTCATGGTTATTGGTGCAGATTGAGTACTGAAGACTAGATGTTTCCAATGAGAGTCATGGTTATTGGTGTATATTGAGTACTGAAGACCAGATGTTTCCAATGAGAGTCATGGTTATTGGTGCAGATTGAGTACAGAAGACCAGATGTTTCCAATGAGAGTCATGGTTATTGGTGCAGATTGAGTACAGAAGACCAGATGTTTCCAATGAGAGTCATGGTTATTGGTGCAGATTGAGTACAGAAGACCAGATGTTTCCAATGAGAGTCATGGTTATTGGTGCAGATTGAGTACAGAAGACCAGATGTTTCCAATGAGAGTCATGGTTATTGGTGCAGATTGAGTACAGAAGACCAGATGTTTCCAATGAGAGTCATGGTTATTGGTGTATATTGAGTACAGAAGACCAGATGTTTGTAATGAGAGTCATGGTTATTGGTGTAGATTGAGTACAGAAGACCAGATGTTTGTAATGAGAGTCATGGTTATTGGTGCAGATTGAGTACAGAAGACCAGATGTTTCCAATGAGAGTCATGGTTATTGGTGTAGATTGAGTACAGAAGACCAGATGTTTCCAATGAGAGTCATGGTTATTGGTGCAGATTGAGTACTGAAGACCAGATGTTTCCAATGAGAGTCATGGTTATTGGTGCAGATTGAGTACAGAAGACCAGATGTTTCCAATGAGAGTCATGGTTATTGGTGTATATTGAGTACAGAAGACCAGATGTTTCCAATGAGAGTCATGGTTATTGGTGTATATTGAGTACAGAAGACCAGATGTTTCCAATGAGAGTCATGGTTATTGGTGCAGATTGAGTACAGAAGACCAGATGTTTCCAATGAGAGTCATGGTTATTGGTGTATATTGAGTACAGAAGACCAGATGTTTCCAATGAGAGTCATGGTTATTGGTGTATATTGAGTACAGAAGACCAGATGTTTCCAATGAGAGTCATGGTTATTGGTGCAGATTGAGTACAGAAGACCAGATGTTTCCAATGAGAGTCATGGTTATTGGTGTATATTGAGTACAGAAGACCAGATGTTTCCAATGAGAGTCATGGTTATTGGTGTAGATTGAGTACAGAACAGCAGCTGTTGGAGTTGTTCAGTCTTCATTAGCTGAATGGTAATGAGTTAGCAGACGTGTGTGTGCGTGTGTGTGCGTGTGTGTGCGTGTGTGTGTGTGTGTGTGTGTGTGTGTGTGTGTGTGTGTGTGTGTGTGTGTGTGTGTGTGTGTGTGTGTGTGTGTGTGTGTGTGTGTGTGTGTGTGTGTGTGTGTGTGTGTGTGTGTGTGTGTGTGTTAGCAGAATGGTAGTGATGTGGTGGAAGTTAGTACAGCTACTGGCTTTATGAGGAAGCAAAGCAAAGGAATACATGGAGGGAGGGTGTAACGTACTGGAAGATCTCTGTCCTATAAATACTGAGGTGGGTTGAAGAAACGGAGGGAGGGTGTAACGTACTGGAAGATCTCTGTCCTATAAATACTGAGGTGGGTTGAAGAAACGGAGGGAGGGTGTAACGTACTGGAAGATCTCTGTCCTATAAATACTGAGGTGGGTTGAAGAAACGGAGGGAGGGTGTAACGTACTGGAAGATCTCTGTCCTATAAATACTGAGGTGGTTTGAAGAAACGGAGGGAGGGTGTAACGTACTGGAAGATCTCTGTCCTATAAATACTGAGGTGGGTTGAAGAAACGGAGGGAGGGTGTAACGTACTGGAAGATCTCTGTCCTATAAATACTGAGGTGGTTTGAAGAAACGGAGGGAGGGTGTAACGTACTGGAAGATCTCTGTCCTATAAATACTGAGGTGGTTTGAAGAAACGGAGGGAGGGTGTAACGTACTGGAAGATCTCTGTCCTATAAATACTGAGGTGGTTTGAAGAAACGGAGGGAGGGTGTAACGTACTGGAAGATCTCTGTCCGAGAAATACTCAGGTGGGTTGAAGAAACGGAGGGAGGGTGTAACGTACTGGAAGATCTCTGTCCTATAAATACTGAGGTGGGTTGAAGAAACGGAGGGAGGGTGTAACGTACTGGAAGATCTCTGTCCTATAAATACTGAGGTGGGTTGAAGAAACGGAGGGAGGGTGTAACGTACTGGAAGATCTCTGTCCTATAAATACTGAGGTGGGTTGAAGAAACGGAGGGAGGGTGTAACGTACTGGAATATCAATGTTTATACAGAAAGTTTTCTTTGATAGTTTACCAATAATTGATATCTCAATTATCTCAGTACTGTCAGTGTCTGTCCTGAGACTGTCTCAGTACTGTCAGTGTCTGTCCTGAGACTGTCTCAGTACTGTCAGTGTCTGTCCTGGGACTGTCTCAGTACTGTCAGTGTCTGTCCTGAGACTGTCTCAGTACTGTCAGTGTCTGTCCTGAGACTGTCTCAGTACTGTCAGTGTCTGTCCTGAGACTGTCTCAGTACTGTCAGTGTCTGTCCTGAGACTGTCTCAGTACTGTCAGTGTCTGTCCTGAGACTGTCTCAGTACTGTCAGTGTCTGTCCTGAGACTGTCTCAGTACTGTCAGTGTCTGTCCTGAGACTGTCTCAGTACTGTCAGTGTCTGTCCTGAGACTGTCTCAGTACTGTCAGTGTCTGTCCTGAGACTGTCTCAGTACTGTCAGTGTCTGACTGTCTCAGTACTGTCAGTGTCTGTCCTGAGACTGTCTTAGTACTGTCAGTGTCTGTCCTGAGACTGTCTCAGTACTGTCAGTGTCTGTCCTGAGACTGTCTCAGTACTGTCAGTGTCTGTCCTGAGACTGTCTCAGTACTGTCAGTGTCTGTCCTGAGACTGTCTCAGTACTGTCAGTGTCTGTCCTGAGACTGTCTCAGTACTGTCAGTGTCTGTCCTGAGACTGTCTCAGTACTGTCAGTGTCTGTCCTGAGACTGTCTCAGTACTGTCTGTGTCTGTCCTGAGACTGTCTCAGTACTGTCTGTGTCTGTCCTGAGACTGTCTCAGTACTGTCAGTGTCTGTCCTGAGACTGTCTTAGTACTGTCAGTGTCTGTCCTGAGACTGTCTTAGTACTGTCAGTGTCTGTCCTGAGACTGTCTCAGTACTGTCAGTGTCTGTCCTGAGACTGTCTCAGTACTGTCAGTGTCTGTCCTGAGACTGTCTTAGTACTGTCAGTGTCTGTCCTGAGACTGTCTTAGTACTGTCAGTGTCTGTCCTGAGACTGTCTCAGTACTGTCAGTGTCTGTCCTGAGACTGTCTCAGTACTGTCAGTGTCTGTCCTGAGACTGTCTCAGTACTGTCAGTGTCTGTCCTGAGACTGTCTCAGTACTGTCAGTGTCTGTCCTGAGACTGTCTCAGTACTGTCAGTGTCTGTCCTGAGACTGTCTCAGTACTGTCTGTGTCTGTCATGAGACTGTCTCAGTACTGTCAGTGTACTGTAAGGCCCCCTGCCCACCCTCAATATGGCCCCCTGCCACCCCTCAATAATGCCCTCTGCCCCCCCTCAATAAGGCCCCCTGCCCCCCCTCAGTGAAGCCCCTTGCCCCCTTCAGTAAGGCCCTCTGCCACCCCCAGTAAAGACCCCTGCCCCCCTCAATAAGCCCCCTGCCCCCCCTCTGTTCCTCTGGTTCTAGCCTCCCAGGACTATAATAGATCTCTGTCTCTGTTCCTCTGGTTCTAGCCTCCCAGGACTATAATAGATCTCTGTCTCTGTTCCTCTGGTTCTAGCCTCCCAGGACTATAATAGATCTCTGTCTCTGTCCCTCTGGTTCTAGCCTCCCAGGGATATAATGGATCTAGTGGTGTGGCTGGCGATGGGCCAGAGACTGAGCCTCTGTCTCTGTCCCTCTGCTCTTACCCAGAGCATCTAACAGGGGTAGTCAGGGTGAAGTGCCACACACACACACACACACACACACACACACACACACACACACACACACACACACCCTCCCTCCCTCCCTCCCTCCCTCCCTCCCTCCCTCTCTCTCTCTCTCTCGTTTCTCTCATATCTCTATTTCTCTCTCTCTCAGCCCACATCTCTGACCGGCAGCAGTTTGGGCACAGGCAGCACCGTGTGTGTGTGTGTGTGTGTGTGTGTGTGTGTGTGTGTGTGTGTGTGTGTGTGTGTGTGTGTGTGTGTGTGTGTGTGTGTGTGTGTGTGTGTGTGTGTGTGTGTGTGGGTGCTTCTCCTAACCATGCTGTAGAGGTCAGAGGTCAGCAGTGGAGGCGGCCAACAGAAATCTTTTTACAGCCATCACTAACGTAACCACACAAACAGACAAGACAGTGAAATGAACACTGAGGCTGTTACATTATATAGATAGACTGTTACAATACAGTACACCAACATGTCAAGGCTGATACAGTAGATAGATAGAGACTGTTAACACCTCTAGTCATTGAGGGGAGTGGAATGAAAGCACAAACAGACTGATACCCAGGTTAAGAACAGACAGCCACCGCTAGCAGACTATATTACAGCTAGTGGAATGATAGCACAAACAGACTGATACCCAGGCTACGAACAGACAGCCACAGCTAGCAGACTATATAACAGCTAGTGGAATGACAGCCCAAACAGACTGATACCCAGGCTACGAACAGAGAGACACCGCTAGCAGACTATATAACAGCTAGTGGGATGACAGCACAAACAGACATCTGATACCCAGGTTACGAACAGACATCCACAGCTAGCAGACTATATTACAGCTAGTGGAATGATAGCACAAACAGACTGATACCCAGGCTACGAACAGACAGCCACAGCTAGCAGACTATATAACAGCTAGTGGAATGACAGCACAAACAGACTGATACCCAGGCTACGAACAGGCAGCCACAGCTAGCAGACTATATAACAGCTAGTGGAATGATAGCACAAACATACTGATACCCAGGCTACGAACAGACAGCCACAGCTAGCAGACTATATAACAGCTAGTGGAATGACAGCACAAACAGACTGATACCCAGGCTACGAACAGACAGCCATAGCTAGCAGACTATATTACAGCTAGTGGAATGATAGCACAAACAGACTGATACCCAGGCTACGAACAGACAGCCACAGTTAGCAGACTATATAACAGCTAGTGGAATGACAGCACAAACAGACTGATACCCAGGCTATATAACAGCTATCTGCCTCGTTCTCCTTTTACTTTGTAGCAGGCACAAACCTGATTCCCTTCCCCCGGGAATAGCATCAACACACCTAACAATCACAACCGCACACAGACACAAACTGTACAGTAATTAGCGCTGGCCATCCCGTCACAGGTTCAGGGGGTCGGTTGGAGGGGAGGGGGGCTGGCCTTTCAGAGTCTCTAGGGTACCCATTAGGACTGAGGACGAGAGGCTTTACCTTCCACCCCCCTGCTCACGCTACCGCACAATTACCACAGCTAGGACATGCTAATCCTGCTAATGTCTTTCTGCTGAACAATAACAGCTAGGACATGCTAATACTGCTACTGTCTCTCTACTGAACAATAACAGCTAGGACATGCTAATACTGCTACTGTCTCTCTACTGAAAAATAACAGCTAGGACATGCTACTGTCTCTCTACTGAACAATAACAGCTAGGACATGCTAATACTGCTACTGTCTCTCTACTGAACAATAACAGCTAGGCCATGCTAATCCTGCTACTGTCTCTCTACTGAACAATAACAGCTAGGACATGCTACTGTCTCTCTACTGAACAATAACAGCTAGGGCATGCTAATACTGCTAATGTCTTTCTACTGAACAATAACAGCTAGGACATGCTAATACTGCTAATGTCTCTCTACTGAACAATAACAGCTAGGACATGCTAATACTGCTAATGTCTTTCTACTGAACAATAACAGCTAGACCATGCTAATACTGCTAATGTCTCTCTACTGAATAATAACAGCTAGGACATGCTAATACTGCTAATGTCTCTCTACTGAACAATAACAGCTAGGCCATGCTACTGTCTCTCTACTGAACAATAACAGCTAGGCCATGCTACTCTCTCTCTACTGAACAATAACAGCTAGGCAATGCTACTGTCTCCCTACTGAACAATAACAGCTAGGCCATGCTAACACTGCTACTGTCTCTCTACTGAACAATAACAGCTAGGACATGCTACTGTCTCTCTACTGAACAATAACAGCTAGGCCATGCTAACACTGGTACTGTCTCTCTACTGAACAATAACAGCTAGGACATGCTACTGTGTCTCTCTACTGAACTATAACAGCTAGGAAATGCTACTGTCTCTCTACTGAACAATAACAGCTCGGCCATGCTACTGTCTCTCTACTGAACATAAACAGCTTGGCCATGCTAATCCTACTACTGTCTCTCTACTGAACATAAACAGCTAGGCCATGCTAATCCTACTACTGTCTCTCTACTGAACAATAACAGCTAGGCCATGCTAATACTGCTAATGTCTCTCTACTGAACAATAACAGCTAGACCATGCTAATATTGCTACTGTCTCTCTACTGAACTATAACAGCCATGCCTGGTTCATCAGCGGATTTCGCTGTTTTTGTTAACATCACACTGGTCCACAGCCCCTTTAGTAACGTTATGAGAGAGAGAGAGAGAGAGAGAGAGAGAGAGAGAGAGAGAGAGAGAGAGAGAGAGAGAGAGAGAGAGAGAGAGAGAGAGAGAGAGAGAGAAGAGAGAGAGAGAGAGAGAGAGAGAGAGAGAGAGAGAGAGAACCATTATAAACCACATACACATTGGTCAGTACCTCCCACGATTCTAGATAACTATTATACAGAGAGAGAGAGAGGAGGGGAGGAAAGAGAGAGAGAGGAAGGGGGAGAGAGAGAGGAGGGAGAGAGAGAGGAGGGGAGGAAAGAGAGAGAGATGAAGGGGAGGAAAGAGAGAGAGGAGGGGGGGAGGAAAGAGAGAGAGAGAGAGAGAGAGAGGAGGGGGAGGAGAGAGAGAGAGAGGGAAGGGAGGAAAGAGAGAGAGGAGGGGGAGGAAAGAGAGAGAGGGGGGGGGAGGAAAGAGAGAGAGAGGAGGGGGAGGAAAGAGAGAGAGAGGAGGGGGAGGAAAGAGAGAGAGAGGAGGGGGAGGAAAGAGAGAGAGGGGAAGGGGAGGAAAGAGAGGAAGGGGAGGAAAGAGAGAGAGAGGAAGGAGAGGAAAGAGAGAGAGAGGAAGGAAGGGGAGGAAAGAGAGGAAGGGGAGGAAAGAGAGAGAGAGAGGGGGAGGAAAGAGAGAGAGGGGAGGGGAGAGAGAGAGAGGAAGGGGAGGAAAGAGAGAGAGGAAGGGGAGGAAAGAGAGGAAGGGGAGGAAAGAGAGAGAGAGAGGAAAGGGAAGAAAGAGAGAGGAGGGGGTATCCGTGTCATTGAGTCTCTTCTGGACCCCATTTCACCCAACAGAATAAGACATTTAATGTCCGGCACGACGCATCCCGGCGCCAAACAAGCTGGGTGGGTCGGAGAGAGAATCAAAATGGAGAGAAAATTGCCTTCTGAATAATCCGCTCTTCTCTGCCTCGCGTTCCCAAATGGCACCCTGTTCCCCATGAGCTCTGGTCAAAAGTAGTGCGCCGTGAAGTGCATAGGGTGTCATTTGGGACGCTGCTCTCTCCCTTTCTGCCTGAAAGGTTCTCTGAAGGTTATTGTTGAGAATAATGCTGTTTCCTGGCCCTCCCGCAGATGACAATCATCTTTCCAATTTGTTTGAGATTAGGTCATAGGGAAAGGCGGCATCGTAAACACACAGGGCCGTGGACGATAGAGAGAGAGAGACAGGGCCGTGGACGATAGAGAGAGAGAGAGACACAGGGCCGTGGACGATAGAGAGAGAGAGAGACACAGGGCCGTGGACGATAGAGAGAGAGAGACACAGGGCCGTGGACGATAGAGAGAGAGAGACACAGGGCCGTGGACGATAGAGAGAGAGAGACAGACACAGGGCCGTGGAAGATAGAGAGAGAGAGACACAGGGCCGTGGACGATAGAGAGAGAGAGACACAGGGCCGTGGACGATAGAGAGAGAGACACAGGGCCGTGGACGATAGAGAGAGAGAGACACAGGGCCGTGGACGATAGAGAGAGAGAGACACAGGGCCGTGGACGATAGAGAGAGAGAGACACAGGGCCGTGGACGATAGAGAGAGAGAGACACAGGGCCGTGGACGATAGAGAGAGAGACACACAGGGCCGTGGACGATAGAGAGAGAGACACAGGGCCGTGGACGATAGAGAGAGAGAGACACAGGGCCGTGGACGATAGAGAGAGAGAGACAGGGGCCGTGGACGATAGAGAGAGAGACACAGGGCCGTGGACGATAGAGAGAGAGAGAGACACAGAGAGAGAGAGAGACAGGGCCGTGGACGATAGAGAGAGAGAGACACAGGGCCGTGGACGATAGAGAGAGAGAGACACAGGGCCGTGGACGATAGAGAGAGAGAGACACAGGGCCGTGGACGATAGAGAGAGAGAGACACAGGGCCGTGGACGATAGAGAGAGAGACACAGGGCCGTGGACGATAGAGAGAGAGACACACAGGGCCGTGGACGATAGAGAGAGAGAGAGAGAGACACAGGGCCGTGGACGATAGAGAGAGAGAGACACAGGGCCGTGGACGATAGAGAGAGAGAGAGACACAGGGCCGTGGACGATAGAGAGAGAGACACAGGGCCGTGGACGATAGAGAGAGAGACACACAGGGCCGTGGACGATAGAGAGAGAGAGACACAGGGCCGTGGACGATAGAGAGAGAGAGACACAGGGCCGTGGACGATAGAGAGAGAGAGACACAGGGCCGTGGACGATAGAGAGAGAGAGACACAGGGCCGTGGACGATAGAGAGAGAGAAGGGCCGTGGACGAGAGAGAGAGAGACACAGGGCCGTGGAGATAGAGACACAGGGCCGTGGACGATAGAGAGAGAGAGACACAGGGCCGTGGACGATAGAGAGAGAGAGACACAGGGCCGTGGACGATAGAGAGAGAGAGAGACACAGGGCCGTGGACGATAGAGAGAGAGAGACACAGGGCCGTGGACGATAGAGAGAGAGAGACACACAGGGCCGTGGACGATAGAGAGAGAGAGACACACAGGGCCGTGGACGATAGAGAGAGACACACAGGGCCGTGGACGATAGAGAGAGAGACACAGGGCCGTGGACGAGAGAGAGAGAGAGACACAGGGCCGTGGACGATAGAGAGAGAGAGACAGGGGGCCGTGGACGATAGAGAGAGAGAGAGACAGGGCCGTGGACGATAGAGAGAGAGAGACACAGGGCCGTGGACGATAGAGAGAGAGAGACACAGGGCCGTGGACGATAGAGAGAGAGAGACACACAGGGCCGTGGACGATAGAGAGAGAGAGACACACAGGGCCGTGGACGATAGAGAGAGAGAGACACAGGGCCGTGGACGATAGAGAGAGAGAGAGACACACAGGGCCGTGGAAGATAGAGAGAGAGAGAGAGACACAGGCCCGTGGACGATAGATGGAGAGAGACACAGGGCCGTGGACGATAGAGAGAGAGACACACAGGGCCGTGGACGATAGAGAGAGAGAGACACAGGGCCGTGGACGATAGAGAGAGAGAGACACACAGGGCCGTGGACGATAGAGAGAGAGAGACACAGGGCCGTGGAGGGCACAGGGCCGTGGACGATAGAGAGAGAGAGACACACAGGGCCGTGGACGATAGAGAGAGAGAGACACACAGGGCCGTGGACGATAGAGAGAGAGAGACACACAGGGCCGTGGACGATAGAGAGAGAGAGACACAGGGCCGTGGACGATAGAGAGAGAGAGACACAGGGCCGTGGACGATAGAGAGAGAGAGACACAGGGCCGTGGACGATAGAGAGAGAGAGACACAGGGCCGTGGACGATAGAGAGAGAGAGACACAGGGCCGTGGACGATAGAGAGAGAGAGACACACAGGGCCGTGGACGATAGAGAGAGAGAGACACAGGGCCGTGGACGATAGAGAGAGAGAGACACAGGGCCGTGGACGATAGAGAGAGAGAGACACACAGGGCCGTGGACGATAGAGAGAGAGAGACACACAGGGCCGTGGACGATAGAGAGAGAGAGAGACACACAGGGCCGTGGACGATAGAGAGAGAGAGACACAGGGCCGTGGACGATAGAGAGAGAGAGAGACACAGGGCCGTGGACGATAGAGAGAGAGAGACACACAGGGCCGTGGACGATAGAGAGAGAGAGACACACAGGGCCGTGGATGATAGAGAGAGAGAGACACACAGGGCCGTGGACGATAGAGAGAGAGACAGAGTGGAGGGAGGGATAGATGCTGTTGGACGCCTCATAGCTTTGATTACCATGACAGTTGGTCAGTCTTAAATAGCACCCTCTTCCCTATATAGTGCACTACTTTAGACCAGAGCCCTATTCCCTATATAGTGCACTACTTTAGACCAGAGCCCTATTCCCTATAGGCCACTACTTTAGACCAGAAGCACCTCTTTATGTAGTGCACTGCTTTTGACCAGAGCCCAATAGGGTGCCATTTGATTAGGCCATACAGTTGGACAGCCCTATTCCCTATATAGTACACTTAAACCAGAGCCCTATTCCCTATATAGTGCACTACTTTAGACCAGAGCCCTATTCCCTATGAGTGCACTACTTTAGACCAGAGCCCTTTCCCTATAGGCCTACTTTAGACCAGAGCCCCTCTTCCCTATATAGTGCTACTTTTGACCAGAGCCCTCTTCCCTATATAGGGTGCCATTTGGAGCCCTATGTACTGGCTAACTTGGACCAGCCCTCTTCTATATAGTCACTGTGTTTGGACCAGTGTGTGTTCTGATGTGTAGTGTGTTTAGACCAGAGCCCTATTCTATGTGTGTGTGTGTGTGTGTGAGCCCTGTGGGTGTGTGTGTGTGACCAGGGCCTTATAGCACCCTCTTCCCTATGTAGTGCACTACTCTACAGAGCCATTTGTGTACTGGCTAAGGTGGAGCCGGCCACAAACAGATCTCTTCACAGTGTTGATTGGATAGTGTGTGAGTGTAGTGTGATGCTGTTGGACGCCTCGTTCTACAGAGCCATGTTATTGATTATCTACAGAGCCATGTTATTGGCATGGCCTCGTTCTACAGAGCCATGTTATTGGAGGCCCTCGTTCTACAGAGCCATGTTATTGACCAGGCCCCTCGTTCTACAGAGCCATGTTATTGGACAGCCCTCGTTCTACAGAGCCATGTTATTGACCAGCCCTATTCCCAGAGCATAGTTCTTTAGACAGAGCCATGTTATTGGACTACTTTAGACCAGCCCTCGTTCTACAGACCAGAGCCCTCTTCCCTATAAGCCATGTTATTGGACCAGCCCTTCGTTCTACAGAGCCATGTTATTGGTGGCCCTCTTCTACAGAGCCATGTTATTGGAGGCCCTCGTTCTAGAGCCAGTTATTGGACCCCTCTTCCCTACAGAGCCATGTTATTGGACGGCCCTCGTTCTACAGAGCCATGTTATTGGACGGCCCTCGTTCTACAGAGCCATGTTATTGGACAGCCCTCGTTCTACAGAGCCATGTTATTGGACGGCCCTCGTTCTACAGAGCCATGTTATTGGACGGCCCTCGTTCTACAGAGCCATGTTATTGGACGGCCCTCGTTCTACAGAGCCATGTTATTGGACAGCCCTCGTTCTACAGAGCCATGTTATTGGACAGCCCTCGTTCTACAGAGCCATGTTATTGGACAGCCCTCGTTCTACAGAGCCAGTTATTGGACAGCCCTGCAGCCCTTATAGACATGTTATTGGACAGCCCTATGTACAGTCTACAGAGCCATGTTATTGGGACGGCCCTCGTTCTACAGAGCCATGTTATTGGATAGCCCTCGTTCTACAGAGCCAGTGTTATCTGTCTACAGAGCTCGTTCTACAGAGCCATGTTATTGGACGGCCCTCGTTCTACAGAGCAATGTTATTGGCCAGCCCTCGTTCTACAGAGCCATGTTATTGGCCAGCCCTCGTTCCACAGAGCCATGTTATTGGACAGCCCTCGTTCCACAGAGCCATGTTATTGGACAGCCCTCGTTCCACAGAGCAATGTTATTGGAATTTACGTTGATTTTAAATGTCTAATTCTCTGTAGGAGCTGTATGTTGACGATACTGATTGAATAGGGCCCCCAGATCTTTTACAGAGCTGATCTGATTGGTCAAAAAAAAGATACTTAGTGAAAAAAATATAAAAAATAATCATAATTGAGCTGCCTGTTTAAACCACAGATAAGCCCTGTTCATCTGGTGGAGGTTACCGCCGTGGTCCCTGCTACATCAAAAGACATATGGCCAACTTTCAGAGAATAAAACTATCTTAAAAGGCCATCTCCAGCTCCCTGCCTGATTCGTTTACCTCTTGCTATGCATCCAGAGCCCGTCGGAGGATTATCAGGCTGACTGTACAGATCCCCTCTCTGTTGATAATAACACACTGCATTCTCTGAATAGCAAACCGTTGGCTTAAATGGGGACGATTAGGGGCCAAGTGGAACACGTGTTGGAGATCGTAGTGCTCTTCTAGACAATCAATGTCTGGTCGAATTGTGCCCAGATTGAAAGTGAAATCTTCTTGCTATCTGAACTGTGGATGTCCTGTGGGTTTTAGTGTGGAGTGGTCTAATGACTGGGCGTCAACGAGATATATACTGTACATGTAGATTTTACTGGGATAAAAACAAATGTTCCGACTTTGTTTTGAAGAGGTTATGTGGCAGTAAACTGTTTCTGGTGAGAGTTTCTGAGTGGTGCTTTATGTTGATGGGTTAGATAACAACGTCTGGTAGTATAGTCTACAGTCTACAGTCTACAGTCTACAGTTTTCAGTCTACAGTCTTCAGTCTACAGTCTACAGTCTTCAGTCTACAGTCTACAGTCTACAGTCTTCTCAGTCTACAGTCTTCAGTCTACAGTCTTCAGTCTACAGTCTACAGTTTTCACAGTCTTCAGTCTACAGTCTACAGTCTACAGTCTACAGTCTACAGTCTTCAGTCTACAGTCTACAGTCTACAGTCTACAGTCTACAGTCTACAGTCTTCACTACAGTCTACAGTCTACAGTCTACAGTCTACAGTCTACAGTCTACAGTCTACAGTCTACAGTCTACAGTCTACAGTCTACAGTCTTCAGTCTACAGTCTACAGTCTACAGTCTACAGTCTACAGTCTACAGTCTTCAGTCTACAGTCTACAGTCTACAGTCTACAGTCTACAGTCTACAGTCTTCAGTCTACAGTCTACAGTCTACAGTCTACAGTCTACAGTCTTCACTACAGTCTACAGTCTACAGTCTACAGTCTACAGTCTACAGTCTTCAGTCTACAGTCTACAGTCTACAGTCTACAGTCTACAGTCTACAGTCTACAGTCTTCAGTCTACAGTCTACAGTCTACAGTCTACAGTCTTCAGTCTACAGTCTACAGTCTTCAGTCTACAGTCTACAGTCTACAGTCTTAAGTCTACAGTCTACAGTCTTCAGTCTACAGTCTACAGTCTACAGTCTTCAGTCTACAGTCTACAGTCTTCAGTCTACAGTCTACAGTCTACAGTCTACAGTCTACAGTCTACAGTCTACAGTCTACAGTCTACAGTCTTCAGTCTACAGTCTACAGTCTTCAGTCTACAGTCTACAGTCTACAGTCTACAGTCTACAGTCACTACAGTCTTCACAGTCTACAGTCTACAGTCTACAGTCTACAGTCTACAGTCTACAGTCTACAGTTTTCAGTCTACAGTCTTCAGTCTACAGTCTACAGTCTTCAGTCTACAGTCTACAGTCTACAGTCTTCAGTCTACAGTCTACAGTCTTCACTACAGTCTACAGTCTTCACTACAGTCTACAGTCTACAGTCTTCACTACAGTCTACAGTCTACAGTCTACAGTCTACTTCTACAGTCTTCACAGTCTACAGTCTACAGTCTACAGTCTTCAGTCTACAGTCTACAGTCTACAGTCTACAGTCTACAGTCTTCACTAGTCTACAGTCTACAGTCTACAGTCTACAGTCTACAGTCTACAGTCTTCAGTCTACAGTCTACAGTCTGTCTACAGTCTTCAGTCTACAGTCTACAGTCTTCACAGTCTACAGTCTTCAGTCTTCAGTCTACAGTCTAAGTCTACAGTCTACAGTCTACAGTCTTCAGTCTACAGTCTACAGTCTACAGTCTTCAGTCTACAGTCTACAGTCTATACATTTCAATCTTCAGTGACTACAGTCTCTGAGTCTTGAAGTCTACAGTCTTCACTACAGTCTACAGTCTACAGTCTTCAGCTGGAGATTCCCTACAATCCCAACTGTTACTGTGTCTTGAGAGGGTTCAGCCAGATTCCCTACAATCCCAACGTTACTGTGGTGAGACAGGACAAATGAATCTGACCACTACACACATTGTCAGATTCCCTATGAAATGGCTAGCTTGTTAGCGGTGGTGCGCGCTAATAGCATTTCAATCGGTGACGTCACTTGCTCTGAGACCTTGAAGTAGTAGTTCCCCCTTTGCTCTGCAAGGGCCGCGGCTTTTGTGGAGCGATGGGTAACGATGCTTCGTGGGTGACTGTTTTTGATGTGTGCAGAGGGTCCCTGGTTCGAGCCCAGGTAGGGGCGAGGGGACGCTTAATGTCACTGTTGTTGATGTGTGCAGAGGGTCCCTGGTTCGAGCCCAGGTAGGGGCGAGGGGACGCTTAATGTCATGTATCATATGATGATTAGTTCATCTTTTAATTCAAACTAATTTAGCATTAAAAAAAGAGTTCACTCAAAAATTAAATAGGTATTCTTCTTATTTTCTTCTGATTCTGATTAATCTTGGTTGATTAGTCTGCCAACTTCCCAGAAGTCTTCAGTAGAATTCCCCTTGCAGTCACAGACATAGTTGTGGTGACCCAAAATCTGACCAACCACCAACATTCCCCAGAACAACTTTCCTACTTTTCCCAAACGCTCGAAAAAAAACAAAAAAACAAAAACAAAAACCCAAACAGCTTGAAACCGTTGATAGTTTAAAACAGAGTCATCAAAAAATAACCCCTCTAGTCCTGACTTCACTTCAGAGACCTGGCTACCGCATCAGACAGACATCCAATCAGCATCCCAACAATCCTTATCTCTCCAATTGCCTTCATCATTAAACAGTTCTTTTCTTTTCCCTTTTTTATCGTTTTATGAAGCGTAAACGCGTCACAGTTTATTGCTGCTACCAAGTCGGGTTATCTGTGGATCGGTAATAGCAGTGGCTGAGAAGCCAGAGTTGAGAACGAGCATCATTACTGAATCCCAAATGGTATGCAGCAGTACTCCCTGTTTGGGGGATTGTACAGTAGTGGTGTAAATTGCTGTGTCCCCCCCTCCAAAGAATGGTTTAACCCAACCCAGTAAATTATCCAAACTGAGGACATTTATTTACGTTCTAATTCAAAAGGCAATAACAAACATATTAGTCCGTTTAATCCACCTGAAAATACAGAACAAATTATACAACAAATATGTTAAATTCAAATATACTAATTGATAATAAAAAATATATATGTAGCTCAGTTGGTAGAGCATGGCGCTTGTAACGCCAGGGTAGTGGGTTCGATCCCGGGACCACCCATAAAATGTATGCACACATGACTGTATGTTTGGATAAAAGCGTCTGCTAAATGGCAATATCATAAAATATATTAATAAAATAAAAAATAAAAAAAGGTATAATGTTTGTAAATGACATCACAAATAGGACTGGTGGAGTTATGTCACACATGCAGCTAACACAGACACATGGAAATGTCTGCTCTACCCAGAATTACATCCAACTAATTGCAGCATTACCACCAAAAATAGAAGAGGCAAGTAGAAGGGGAAATAAGTAAGGACCTTGTCTGTCGGCCCTGAACTAAAGAACACAAAGGGTTAAAGAAAAGCGTGATAAATTAAAACATATACCATTTTCATTTAAGGACCAAAAAACTGACACCCGTGCCATAAAAATGGCAAAATAGTTGGGAAGAGATTTTAGATTTACCGATTCCATGGCACATGGTTTATGAAGTGACACCGAAAACGAAGCCGGATTTAAAACTTACAATGTTTCAATTTAAATGATTATACAACATTCTTAGAATTAATAGAATGTTATATATTTATATGGGGGATACAACCTTAGAACTGTTCAATTTAAATGATTATGGTGGTGTGGGTAGTTATTTTTCTGTTTAGTGTAACACGACTGACTGGGTGGTCTGAAAAGCCATAGTCAATCAATCAATAATATATATACACTGCTCCAAAAAATAAAGGGAAGGGCCTGGAGCAGACAGGAGGAGGAGGACAGGAGGAGGAGGACAGGAGGAGGAGGACAGGAAGTGGAGGGACAGGAAGTGGAGTAGGAGTAGGACGGAGGAGTAGGACAGGACGAGGGAGTAGGACAGGACAGGAGGAGGAGAGGTCGGAGGAGGTCAGGAGGTGGAGTAGGACAGGAGGAGGAGGACAGGAAGTGGAGTAGGAGTAGGACAGGAGGAGGAGAGGTCGGAGGAGGTCAGGA
Source organism: Oncorhynchus keta (assembly GCF_023373465.1). Taxonomy (NCBI): domain Eukaryota; kingdom Metazoa; phylum Chordata; class Actinopteri; order Salmoniformes; family Salmonidae; genus Oncorhynchus; species Oncorhynchus keta. Next base: position 39,834 of record NW_026290240.1, on the reverse strand, counting down.
GGTGGAGTAGGACAGGAGGAGCAGGACAGGAAGTGGAGTAGGAGTAGGACAGGAGGAGGAGAGGTCGGAGGAGGTCAGGAGGTGGAGTAGGACAGGAGAACAGGAGGAGAAAGAGGTGTGTTTAAATGAGCAGACTGGTACACTGTATATGGATCAGGATCCAACCATGACTGCCGCTGCTCAGTGGAGAATATATATATCTATATCTATATACACACTCTATATACACTATATCTATACAACACTAAAATAAAACATCCTAGATCTGAATGAATTAAATATTCTTATTACATACTTTTTCTTTACATAGTTGAATGTGCTGACAACAAAATCACACAAAAATGATCAATGGAAAGCAAATTTATCAACCCATGGAGGTCTGGATTTGGAGTCACACTCAAAATTAAAGTGGAAAACCACACTACAGGCTGATCCAACTTTGATGTAATGTCCTTAAAACAAGTCAAAATGAGGCTCAGTAGTGTGTGTGGCCTCCACGTGCCTGTATGACCTCCCTACAACGCCTGGTCCTGATGAGGTGGCGGATGGTCTTCCGAGGGATCTCCTCCCAGACCTGGACTAAAGCATCCGCCAATTCCTGGACAGTCTATGGTGCAACGTGGCGTTGGTGGATGGAGGTGTGTGTTAGATAAGGTGTTTTAGATAAGGTGTGTTAGACAAGGCGTGTTAGACAAGGTGTGTTAGATAAGATATGTATTTCTCTATGGGGACAACACAGTGTGTCAGATAAGATTTCCGCCAATTTATACCACTTCTGTAGAACAACCCGGCCCGTAGGACTGAGGTCAAAACTAGTGAACTATGTAGGGAATAGGGTACCAGGGTCCCTTAGGACTGAGGTCCAAACTAGTGAACTATGTAGGGAATAGGGTTCCAGGGTCCATATGTAGGGAATAGGGTACCAGGACTGAGGTCAAAACTAGTGAACTATGTAGGGAATAGGGTACCAGGGTCCCTTAGGACTGAGGTCCAAACTAGTGAACTATGTAGGGAATAGGGTACCAGGGTAGGGAATAGGGTACCAGGGCCCTTAGGACTGAGGTCAAAACTAGTGAACTGAGGTAGGGTACAAACTAGTGAACTATGTAGGGAATAGGGTACCAGGGTCCCTTAGGACTGAGGTCAAAACTAGTGAACTATGTAGGGAATAGGGTAAAACCAGGGTCCATAGGACTGAGGTCAAAACTAGTGAACTATGTAGGGAATAGGGTACCAGGGGAATCCCTGTAGGACTGAGGTCAAAACTAGTGAACTATGTAGGGAATAGGGTACCAGGGCCTGTAGGACTGAGGTCAAAACTAGTGAACTATGTAGGGAATAGGGTAAAACCAGGGCCTCCGTAGGACTGAGGTCAAAACTAGTGAACTATGTAGGGAATAGGGTACCAGGGTCCCGTAGGACTGAGGTCAAAACTAGTGAACTATGTAGGGAATAGGGGTAACAGGGGAATAGGGTACCAGGGTCCTGTAGGACTGAGGTCAAAACTAGTGAACTATGTAGGGAATAGGGTACCAGGGTCCCTTAGGACTGAGGTCAAAACTAGTGAACTATGTAGGGAATAGGGTACCAGGGCCTGTAGGACTGAGGTCAAAACTAGTGAACTATGTAGGGAATAGGGTACCAGGGTCCCTTAGGACTGAGGTCAAAACTAGTGAACTATGTAGGGAATAGGGTACCAGGGCCCGTAGGACTGAGGTCAAAACTAGTGAACTATGTAGGGAATAGGGTACCAGGGTCCCTTAGGACTGAGGTCAAAACTAGTGAACTATGTAGGGAATAGGGTACCAGGGTCCAGGGTCCCTTAGGACTGAGGTCAAAACTAGTGAACTATGTAGGAATAGGGTACCAGGGTCCCTTAGGACTGAGGTCAAAACTAGTGAACTATGTGGGGAATAGGGTACTATTCCAGACACAACCCTAGGTGTTCTCCATTGGGCAACGTAGTCAAAGCAGCAGAACTATGTAAATCAGGGTCCAAAAACTAGGTCAACAGTCTATTATCCCCATGCGATAAAGACTAAAGACCCAACAAGAGGTATATATCTCCAGGGTCCCATCTCCAGGACCGACCAGGCCCAAGGATAAGGACTCATTAAAGAACTGTAGGGAATAGGGTTCAGAGTCCATCTAGTCCAGATAGCATTGGCATGTCGGCAACGATCATTATTTTTGCCCCTGGAGCCGTTTGTAGGGAATAGCGGTTAGAGAGAGACACAGAGAACTATGAGAAAGAAGGGCCCCTTAGGACTGAGAGAGAACTAGTGAACTATGTAGGGAATAGACAGGGCCCGTAGGACTGAGAAAGACAGAGAGACTATGAGAGACAGAAGACACAGAGAGAGAGAAGGGTCCCTTAGACTGAGAGACAGACTAGAGAGAGAGAGATAGAGAGAGATGTAGAATAGGGTACCAGGGAGAGAAGAGGACTGAGAGAAAACTAGTGAACTAGAGAGAGAGAAAGAAGGGAGGACTGAGGTCAAAACTAGTAAACTATGAGGAATAGGGAGACCAGGGCCCAAAGACTGAGAGACACACAGAGAAAGAAGAGAGAGAGAGGAATAGAGACCAGGGCCTGAGGACTGAGAAAACTAGTGAACTATGAGGGAATAGGGTACCAGGGCCCAAAGGAGAGGTCAAAACTAGTGAACTATGAGAGAGAGGAGAGAGAGGGAGGAGAGGTCAGAACTAGAGAGAACTATGAGGGAATAGAGTACCAGGGCCCGTAGGACTGAGAGAGAGAACTAGTAAAAGAGGGTCCCTTAGGACTGAGAGAGAGAGGGAATAGAGAGAGGGAGAGAGACTGAGGTTCTAAACTAGCGCTAACTATGTAGGGGGGTCAGGGTCCGTGGACTGAGGTTCAAACTAGTAACTATGTAGGGAATAGGGTACCAGGGTACCCAGGACATGGCAAACTAGTGAACTTGTAAATGCTCCAGGGACCGGACTGAGGTCAACAACTAGTTTTTTTATGTTTTTTTTCTTTGTGTTTCGGACATCTCAAACTAGTTGAACTATGTAATTTTGTTCCCTTCCTCTCGAGTTTTCTTTCCGTGAACTAACATCACCAGGGTCCCATCACTGAGGAACAAATCTCAGTGAACTAACATCACCGTGGGAACATCAGGGTCATCACTGAGGGAACAAATCTCAGTGAACATCTCTGAGGGAACACATCTCAGTGAACATCACCTGAGGGAACACATCTCAGTGAGGGAATCATCTCTGAGGGAACATCACCTGAGGGAACATCTCAGTGAACTATGAGGGAACACATTTCAGTGAACATCTGAGGGAACACATCTCAGTGAACATCTCTGAGGGAACATCACTGAGGGAACACATCTCAGTGAACATATCTGAGGGAACACATCTCAGTGAACATCTCTGAGGGAACACATCTCAGTGAACATCTCTGAGGGAACACATCTCAGTGAACATCAGGAACACATGAGGGAACATCTCTCTCAGGGAACATCGCTGAGGGAACACATCTCAGTGAACATCTCTGAGGGAACAATCTCAGTGAACATCTCTGAGGGAACATCTCTGAGGGAACACATCTCAGTGAACATCTCTGAGGGAACACATCTCAGTGAACATCTCTGAGGGAACTAGTGAACTGAGGGAACACATCTCAGTGAACATCTCTGAGGGAACACATCTCAGTGAACATCACTGAGGGAACATCGCTGAGGAACACATCTCAGTGAACATCTCTGAGGGAACACATCTCAGGGAACATCACTGAGGGAACAAATCTCTGAGTGAACATCTCTGAGGGAACACATCTCAGGAACATCTCTGAGGGAACATCTCTGAGGGAACACATCTCAGGGAACATCCTGTAACATCTCTGAGGGAACAGGGTCTCAGGGAACATCAAAACTGAGGGAACATGTGAGGGAACACATACCAGGGCCTGAACATCTCTGAGGGAACACATCTCAGTGAACATCTCTGTAGGGAACACATCTCAGGGAACATCAAAACTGAGGGAACACATCTCAGGGAACATCTCTGAGGGAACATCTCTGGACTGGGAAAATCTCAGTGAACGAACATGTGAGGGAATAGGGTTCCATCTCCATGAACTGAGGTCAAAACTGAGGGAACACATCTCAGTGAACATCTCTGAGGGAACATCTCTGAGGGAAACATCTCAGTGAACATCTCTGGGAATAGGGTTCAGGGTCCATCTGAGGGAACATCTGAGGGAACACATCTCAGTGAACATTCCAGGGTCCATCTCTGAGGGAACATCTATGTAGGGAATACATCCAGGGAACATCTAGGACTGAGGTCAAAACTAGTGAACATCTCTGTAGGGAACATCCAGGGCCCGTAGGAACACATCAAAACTAGTGAACTATGTAGGGAACATCTCTGAGGGAACATCGGACTGAGGGAAAATCTCAGTGAACATCTGTGAGGGAACACATCCCCAGTGAACATCACTGAGGGAACATCTCTGAGGGAACATCGCTGAGGGAACACATCTGAGTGAACATCTCTATGGGAATAGGGTATCTCAGGGAACATCAGGACTGAGGGAAAACATCTATGTAGGGAACACATCTCAGGGAACATCTCTGAGGGAACACATCTCAGTGAACTATGTGAGGGAACAGGGTACTGAGGGAACACATCTCAGTGAACATCTCTATGAGGGAATACATCTCAGGGTCCTGAACATCAAACTGAGGGAACATGTAGGGAACACATATCAGGGCCCAACATCTCTGAGGGAAACATCTCAGTGAACATCACTGAGGGAACACATCTCAGTGAACATCTCTGAGGTCACATCTAGTGAACTATGTAGAATAGGGAACCAGGGCTCTGAGGTTCAAACATCTATTGAACATCTATGAGGGAACAGGGTACCAGGGAACAGGACTGAGGGAGTGAACTATGTGAGGGAACACATATCAGGGAACATCTCTGAGGGAACAAATCTCAGTGAACATATGTAGGGAACAGGGTACCAGGGTCCATCACTGAGGTTCAAACATCTCAGTGAACATCTCTGGAGGGAACATCCCTGAGGGAACACATCTCAAACGAACATCTATGTGAGGGAACCATCTTTGGACTGATCAAAACTGAGGGAACACATGTAGGGAACATCCAGGGGAACATCTCTGAGGGAAACATCTCAGTGAACATCTCTGAATAGGGAACATCCCTGAGGGAACATCTATGAGGGAACAGGGTCTCAGGGAACATCTCTGAGGGAAAACATCTATGAATAGGGAACATCTCTGGAGGGAACAAATCTAGTGAACATCTAGGAATAGGGAACACATCCAGGACTGAACTATCTATGTAGGGAACATCGGGTCCCTGAGGGAACACATCTCAGTGAACATATGTGAGGGAACACATCTCAGGGTCCCATCTAGGACTGAGGGAACACATCTCATTGAACATCTCTGAGGGAACATCTCTGGAGGGAACACATCTCAGTGAACATCTCTGAATAGGGAACATCCCTTAGGACTGAGGGAAACTATCGAACTGAGGGAACATCGCTGAGGTCACAATATCAGTGAACTATGTGAGGGAACAGGGTCGCTGAGGGAACACAAAACAGTGAACTATGTAGGAATAGGGAACACAGGGCCCAGGAACATCCAAACTGAGGGAACTATGTCATTGAACATCTCTGGACTGGGAACATCAAACTAGTGAACTATGTAGGGAACACATCTCAGTGAACATCTCTGAGGTCAAACTAGTGAACTATGTAGGGAACATAGGGTACCAGGGCCTGTAGGACTGAGGTCAAAACTCAGTGAACATCTCTGAGGGAACACATCTCAGGAACATCTCTGAGGTCCAAACTGAGGGAACTACATCTCAGTGAACATCTCTGAGGGAACACATCTCAGTCAAACATCTCTATGAGGGAACACATCTCATTGAACATCTCTGAGGGAAAATGTCTGAGGGAACACATCTCAGTGAACATCTCTGAGGAACATGTGAGGGAACATTCCTGAGGGAACATAGGACTGAGGTCAAAACTAGTGAACATCTCTGAGGGAACATCGCTGAGGGAACACATATCAGTGAACATCTCTGAGGGAACACATCTCAGTGAACATCTCTGAGGGAACACTAGTGAACTAGGGAATAGGGTACAGTGAACATCTCTGAGGGAACAATCTCAGTGAACATGTAGGGAATAGGGAACACAGGGTCCCCGTAGGACTGAACATCAAAACTAGGAACTATGTAGGAATAGGGTACACATATCCCCTTAGTGAACAGTGAACTGATGTAGGGAACATCTCTGAGGGAACACTCTGAGGGAACAAATCTCAGTGAACATCTCTGAGGGAACATCTACCAGGAGGGAACATCTCTGAGGGAACACATCTCAGTGAACATCTCTGAGGGAACACATCTCAGTGAACATCTCTAGGGAACATTGGCTGAGGGAACATCATCAGTGAACATCAAATGAGGGAACACATCTCAGTCAACATCCCTGAGGGAACACATCTCATTGAACATCTCTGAGGGAACATCTCTGAGGGAACACATCTCAGTGAACATCTCTGAGGGAACATTCTCTGAGGGAACATCTAGAGGGAACATCGCTGAGGGAACACATATCAGTGAACATTCTGAGGGAACATCGAGAGAGGAACAGATATCAGTGAACATCTCTGAGGGAACACATCTCAGTGAACATCTCTGAGGGAACACAGATTGAACATCTCTGAGGGAACATCTCTGAGGGAACATCTCTGAGGGAACACATCTCAGTGAACATCTCTGAGGGAACATCTCTGAGGGAACATCTCTGAGGGAACACATCTCAGTGAACATCTCTGAGGGAACACATCTCAGTGAACATCTCTGAGGGAACATCGCTGAGGGAACACATCTCAGTGAACATCTCTGAGGGAACACATCTCAGTCAACATCTCTGAGGGAACACATCTCATTGAACATCTCTGAGGGAAAACATCTCTGAGGGAACACATCTCAGTGAACATCTTTGCTTTTCTCATCTGAGGGAACATCTCTGAGGGAACATCGCTGAGGGAACATCGCTGAGGGAACACATATCAGTGAACATCTCTGAGGGAACATCACTGAGGGAACACATATCAGTGAACATCTCTGAGGGAACACATCTCAGTGAACATCATCTGAGGGAACATCTCTGAGGGAACACATATCAGTGAACATCTCTGAGGGAACACATCTCAGTGAACATCTCTGAGGGAACACATCTCAGTGAACATCTCTGAGGGAACACATCTCAGTGAACATCATATCAGTGAACATCTCTGAGGGAACATCACTGAGGGAACACATCTCAGTGAACATCTCTGAGGGAACACATCTCAGTGAGGGAACATCTCTGAGGGAACACATCTCAGTGAACGAACATCTCTGAGGGAACACATCTCAGTGAACATCTCTGAGGGAACACATCTCAGTGAACATCTCTGAGGGAACATCACTGATCGAACACATCTCAGTGAACATCTCTGAGGGAACACATCTCAGTGAACATCTCTGAGGGAACACATCTCAGTGAACATCTCTGAGGGAACATCTCTGAGGGAACACATCTCAGTGAACATCTCTGAGGGAACATCTCTGAGGGAACACATCTCAGTGAACATCTCTGAGGGAACATCTCTGAGGGAACACATATCAGTGAACATCTCTGAGGGAACACATCTCAGTGAACATCTCTGAGGGAACACATCTCATTGAACATCTCTGAGGGAACATCTCTGAGGGAACATCTCTGAGGGAACACATCTCAGTGAACATCTCTGAGGGAACATCTCTGAGGGAACATCTCTGAGGGAACACATCTCAGTGAACATCTCTGAGGAACACATCTCAGTGAACATCTCTGAGGGAACATCGCTGAGGGAACACATCTCAGTGAACATCTCTGAGGGAACACATCTCAGTGAACATCTCTGAGGGAACACATCTCATTGAACATCTCTGAGGGAACATCTCTGAGGGAACACATCTCAGTGAACATCTCTGAGGGAACATCTCTGAGGGAACATCGCTGAGGGAACATCGCTTAGGGAACACATATCAGTGAACATCTCTGAGGGAACATCGCTGAGGGAACACATATCAGTGAACATCTCTGAGGGAACACATCTCAGTGAACATCTCTGAGGGAACATCGCTGAGGGAACATCTCTGAGGGAACATCGCTGAGGGAACATCGCTCAGGGAACACATATCAGTGAACATCTCTGAGGGAACATCGCTGAGGGAACACATATCAGTGAACATCTCTGAGGGAACACATTTCAGTGAACATCTCTGAGGGAACACATCTCAGTGAACATCTCTGAGGGAACACATCTCAGTGAACATCACTGAGGGAACATCTCTGAAAGAACATCGCCGAGGGAACACATCTCAGTGAACATCTCTGAGGGAACACATCTCAGTGAACATCACTGAGGGAAAATCTCTGAGGGAACACATCTCAGTGAACATCTCTGAGGGAACACATCTCAGTGAACATCTCTGAGGGAACATCGCTGAGGGAACACATCTCAGTGAACATCTCTGAGGGAACACATCTCAGTGAACATCACTGAGGGAACATCGCTGAGGGAACACATATCAGTGAACATCTCTGAGGGAACACATCTCAGTGAACATCACTGAGGGAACACATCTCAGTGAACATCTCTGAGGGAACACATCTCATTGAACATCTCTGTGGGAACATCTCAGTGAACATCACTGAGGGAACATCGCTGAGGGAACTCATATCAGTGAACATCTCTGAGGGAACACATCTCAGTGAACATCTCTGAGGGAACACATCTCAGGGAACATCACTGAGGGAACACATCTCAGTGAACATCTCTGAGGGAACATCTCTGAGGGAACACATCTCAGTGAATGAACATCTCTGAGGGAACACATCTCATTGAACATCACTGAGGGAACACATCTCAGTGAACATCTCTGAGGGAACATCTCTGAGGGAACACATCTCAGTGAACATCTCTGAGGGAACATCTCTGAGGGAACATCTCTGAGGGAACACATCTCAGTGAACATCTCTGAGGGAACATCTCTGAGGGAACATCTCTGAGGGAACACATCTCAGTGAACATCTCTGAGGGAACACATCTCAGTGAACATCTCTGAGGAACATCGCTGAGGGAACACATCTCAGTGAACATCTCTGAGGGAACACATCTCAGTCAACATCTCTGAAGGAACACATCTCATTGAACATCTCTGAGGGAACATCTCTGAGGGAACACATCTCAGTGAACATCTCTGAGGGAACATCTCTGAGGGAACATCGCTGAGGGAACATCGCTGAGGGAACACATATCAGTGAACATCTCTGAGGGAACATCGCTGAGGGAACACATATCAGTGAACATCTCTGAGGGAACACATCTCAGTGAACATCTCTGAGGGAACACATCTCATTGAACATCTCTGAGGGAACATCTCTGAGGGAACATCTCTGAGGGAACACATCTCAGTGAACATCTCTGAGGGAACATCTCTGAGGGAACATCTCTGAGGGAACACATCTCAGTGAACATCTCTGAGGGAACACATCTCAGTGAACATCTCTGAGGGAACACATCTCAGTCAACATCTCTGAGGGAACACATCTCATTGAACATCTCTGAGGGAACATCTCTGAGGGAACACATCTCATTGAACATCTCTGAGGGAACATCTCTGAGGGAACATCGCTGAGGGAACATCGCTTAGGGAACACATATCAGTGAACATCTCTGAGGGAACATCGCTGAGGGAACACATATCAGTGAACATCTCTGAGGGAACACATCTCAGTGAACATCTCTGAGGGAACATCGCTGAGGGAACACATATCAGTGAACATCTCTGAGGGAACACATCTCAGTGAACATCTCTGAGGGAACACATCTCAGTGAACATCACTGAGGGAACATCTCTGAGGGAACACATCTCAGTGAACATCTCTGAGGGAACATCTCTGAGGGAACACATCTCTCAACATCTCTGAGGGAACACATCTCATTGAACATCTCTGAGGGAACATCTCTGAGGGAACACATCTCAGTGAACATCTCTGAGGGAACATCTAAATATAGTAATATATGCCATTTATCAGACGCTTTTATCCAAAGCGACTTACAGTCATGTGTGCATACATTCTACGTATGGGTGGTCCCGGGGATCGAACCCACTACCCTGGCGTTACAAGCGCCATGCTCTACCAACTGAGCTACAGGGACCACATCTCTGAGGGAACATCGCTGAGGGAACATCGCTGAGGGAACACATATCAGTGAACATCTCTGAGGGAACATCGCTGAGGGAACACATATCAGTGAACATCTCTGAGGGAACACATCTCAGTGAACATCTCTGAGGGAACACATCTCATTGAACATCTCTGAGGGAACATCTCTGAGGGAACATCTCTGAGGGAACACATCTCAGTGAACATCTCTGAGGGAACATCTCTGAGGGAACATCTCTGAGGGAACACATCTCAGTGAACATCTCTGAGGGAACACATCTCAGTGAACATCTCTGGGGGAACCTAGCTGAGGGAACACATCTCAGTGAACATCTCTGAGGGAACACATCTCAGTCAACATCTCTGAGGGAACACATCTCATTGAACATCTCTGAGGGAACATCTCTGAGGGAACACATCTCAGTGAACATCTCTGAGGGAACATCTCTGAGGGAACATCGCTGAGGGAACATCGCTTAGGGAACACATATCAGTGAACATCTCTGAGGGAACATCGCTGAGGGAACACATATCAGTGAACATCTCTGAGGGAACACATCTCAGTGAACATCTCTGAGGGAACATCGCTGAGGGAACATCTCTGAGGGAACATCTCTGAGGGAACACATCTCATTGAACATCTCTGAGGGAACACATCTCAGTGAACATCACTGAGGGAACATCGCTGAGGGAACACATATCAGTGAACATCTCTGAGGGAACATCTCTGAGGGAACATCGCTGAGGGAACATCGCTGAGGGAACACATATCAGTGAACATCTCTGAGGGAACATCGCTGAGGGAACACATATCAGTGAACATCTCTGAGGGAACACATTTCAGTGAACATCTCTGAGGGAACACATCTCAGTGAACATCTCTGAGGGAACACATCTCAGTGAACATCACTGAGGGAACATCTCTGAGGGAACATCGCTGAGGGAACACATCTCAGTGAACATCTCTGAGGGAACACATCTCAGTGAACATCACTGAGGGAACATCTCTGAGGGAACACATCTCAGTGAACATCTCTGAGGGAACACATCTCAGTGAACATCTCTGAGGGAACATCGCTGAGGGAACACATCTCAGTGAACATCTCTGAGGGAACACATCTCAGTGAACATCACTGAGGGAACATCGCTGAGGGAACACATATCAGTGAACATCTCTGAGGGAACACATCTCAGTGAACATCTCTGTGGGAACATCTCAGTGAACATCACTGAGGGAACATCGCTGAGGGAACACATATCAGTGAACATCTCTGAGGGAACACATCTCAGTGAACATCTCTGAGGTAACACATCTCAGGGAACATCACTGAGGGAACACATCTCAGTGAACATCTCTGAGGGAACATCTCTGAGGGAACACATCTCAGTGAACGAACATCTCTGAGGGAACACATCTCATTGAACATCACTGAGGGAACACATCTCAGTGAACATCTCTGAGGGAACATCTCTGAGGGAACACATCTCAGTGAACATCTCTGAGGGAACATCTCTGAGGGAACACATCTCAGTGAACATCTCTGAGGGAACATCTCTGAGGGAACATCTCTGAGGGAACACATCTCAGTGAACATCTCTGAGGGAACACATCTCAGTGAACATCTCTGAGGGAACATCGCTGAGGGAACACATCTCAGTGAACATCTCTGAGGGAACACATCTCAGTCAACATCTCTGAGGGAACACATCTCATTGAACATCTCTGAGGGAACATCTCTGAGGGAACACATCTCAGTGAACATCTCTGAGGGAACATCTCTGAGGGAACATCGCTGAGGGAACATCGCTGAGGGAACACATATCAGTGAACATCTCTGAGGGAACATCGCTGAGGGAACACATATCAGTGAACATCTCTGAGGGAACACATCTCAGTGAACATCTCTGAGGGAACACATCTCATTGAACATCTCTGAGGGAACATCTCTGAGGGAACATCGCTGAGGGAACATCGCTTAGGGAACACATATCAGTGAACATCTCTGAGGGAACATCGCTGAGGGAACACATATCAGTGAACATCTCTGAGGGAACACATCTCAGTGAACATCTCTGAGGGAACATCGCTGAGGGAACACATCTCAGTGAACATCTCTGAGGGAACACATCTCAGTCAACATCTCTGAGGGAACACATCTCATTGAACATCTCTGAGGGAACATCTCTGAGGGAACACATCTCAGTGAACATCTCTGAGGGAACATCTCTGAGGGAACATCGCTGAGGGAACATCGCTTAGGGAACACATATCAGTGAACATCTCTGAGGGAACATCGCTGAGGGAACACATATCAGTGAACATCTCTGAGGGAACACATCTCAGTGAACATCTCTGAGGGAACATCGCTGAGGGAACATCTCTGAGGGAACATCGCTGAGGGAACATCGCTCAGGGAACACATATCAGTGAACATCTCTGAGGGAACATCGCTGAGGGAACACATATCAGTGAACATCTCTGAGGGAACACATTTCAGTGAACATCTCTGAGGGAACACATCTCAGTGAACATCTCTGAGGGAACACATCTCAGTGAACATCACTGAGGGAACATCTCTGAGGGAACATCGCCGAGGGAACACATCTCAGTGAACATCTCTGAGGGAACACATCTCAGTGAACATCACTGAGGGAACATCTCTGAGGAACACATCTCAGTGAACATCTCTGAGGGAACACATCTCAGTGAACATCTCTGAGGGAACATCATGAGGGAACACATCTCAGTGAACATCTCTGAGGGAACACATCTCAGTGAACATCACTGAGGGAACATCGCTGAGGGAACACATATCAGTGAACATCTCTGAGGGAACACATCTCAGTGAACATCACTGAGGGAACACATCTCAGTGAACATCTCTGAGGGAACACATCTCATTGAACATCTCTGTGGGAACATCTCTGAACATCACTGAGGGAACATCATGAGGGAACTCATATCAGTGAACATCTCTGAGGGAACACATCTCAGTGAACATCTCTGAGGGAACACATCTCAGGGAACATCACTGAGGGAACACATCTCAGTGAACATCTCTGAGGGAACATCTCTGAGGGAACACATCTCAGTGAACGAACATCTCTGAGGGAACACATCTCATTGAACATCACTGAGGGAACACATCTCAGTGAACATCTCTGAGGGAACATCTCTGAGGGAACACATCTCAGTGAACATCTCTGAGGGAACATCTCTGAGGGAACATCTCTGAGGGAACACATCTCAGTGAACATCTCTGAGGGAACATCTCTGAGGGAACATCTCTGAGGGAACACATCTCAGTGAACATCTCTGAGGGAACACATCTCAGTGAACATCTCTGAGGGAACATCGCTGAGGGAACACATCTCAGTGAACATCTCTGAGGGAACACATCTCAGTCAACATCTCTGAAGGAACACATCTCATTGAACATCTCTGAGGGAACATCTCTGAGGGAACACATCTCAGTGAACATCTCTGAGGGAACATCTCTGAGGGAACATCGCTGAGGGAACATCGCTGAGGGAACACATATCAGTGAACATCTCTGAGGGAACATCGCTGAGGGAACACATATCAGTGAACATCTCTGAGGGAACACATCTCAGTGAACATCTCTGAGGGAACACATCTCATTGAACATCTCTGAGGGAACATCTCTGAGGGAACATCTCTGAGGGAACACATCTCAGTGAACATCTCTGAGGGAACATCTCTGAGGGAACATCTCTGAGGGAACACATCTCAGTGAACATCTCTGAGGGAACACATCTCAGTGAACATCTCTGAGGGAACATCGCTGAGGGAACACATCTCAGTGAACATCTCTGAGGGAACACATCTCAGTCAACATCTCTGAGGGAACACATCTCATTGAACATCTCTGAGGGAACATCTCTGAGGGAACACATCTCAGTGAACATCTCTGAGGGAACATCTCTGAGGGAACATCGCTGAGGGAACATCGCTTAGGGAACACATATCAGTGAACATCTCTGAGGGAACATCGCTGAGGGAACACATATCAGTGAACATCTCTGAGGGAACACATCTCAGTGAACATCTCTGAGGAACATCGCTGAGGGAACACATATCAGTGAACATCTCTGAGGGAACACATCTCAGTGAACATCTCTGAGGGAACACATCTCAGTGAACATCACTGAGGAACATCTCTGAGGGAACACATCTCAGTGAACATCTCTGAGGGAACACATCTCAGTGAACATCTCTGAGGGAACATCTCTGAGGGAACACATCTCAGTCAACATCTCTGAGGGAACACATCTCATTGAACATCTCTGAGGGAACATCTCTGAGGGAACACATCTCAGTGAACATCTCTGAGGGAACATCTCTGAGGGAACATCGCTGAGGGAACATCGCTGAGGGAACACATATCAGTGAACATCTCTGAGGGAACACATCTCAGTGAACATCTCTGAGGGAACACTTCTCATTGAACATCTCTGAGGGAACATCTCTGAGGGAACATCTCTGAGGGAACACATCTCAGTGAACATCTCTGAGGGAACATCTCTGAGGGAACATCTCTGAGGGAACACATCTCAGTGAACATCTCTGAGGGAACACATCTCAGTGAACATCTCTGAGGGAACATCGCTGAGGGAACACATCTCAGTGAACATCTCTGAGGGAACACATCTCAGTCAACATCTCTGAGGGAACACATCTCATTGAACATCTCTGAGGGAACATCTCTGAGGGAACACATCTCAGTGAACATCTCTGAGGGAACATCTCTGAGGGAACATCGCTGAGGGAACATCGCTTAGGGAACACATATCAGTGAACATCTCTGAGGGAACATCGCTGAGGGAACACATATCAGTGAACATCTCTGAGGGAACACATCTCAGTGAACATCTCTCAGGGAACATCGCTGAGGGAACATCTCTGAGGGAACATCGCTGAGGGAACATCGCTGAGGGAACACATATCAGTGAACATCTCTGAGGGAACATCGCTGAGGGAACACATATCAGTGAACATCTCTGAGGGAACACATTTCAGTGAACATCTCTGAGGGAACACATCTCAGTGAACATCTCTGAGGGAACACATCTCAGTGAACATCACTGAGGGAACATCTCTGAGGGAACATCGCCGAGGGAACACATCTCAGTGAACATCTCTGAGGGAACACATCTCAGTGAACATCACTGAGGGAACATCTCTGAGGGAACACATCTCAGTGAACATCTCTGAGGGAACACATCTCAGTGAACATCTCTGAGGGAACATCGCTGAGGGAACACATCTCAGTGAACATCTCTGAGGGAACACATCTCAGTGAACATCACTGAGGGAACATCGCTGAGGGAACACATATCAGTGAACATCTCTGAGGGAACACATCTCAGTGAACATCACTGAGGGAACACATCTCAGTGAACATCTCTGAGGAACACATCTCATTGAACATCTCTGTGGGAACATCTCAGTGAACATCACTGAGGGAACATCGCTGAGGGAACACATATCAGTGAACATCTCTGAGGGAACACATCTCAGTGAACATCTCTGAGGGAACACATCTCAGGGAACATCACTGAGGGAACACATCTCAGTGAACATCTCTGAGGAACATCTCTGAGGGAACACATCTCAGTGAACGAACATCTCTGAGGGAACACATCTCATTGAACATCACTGAGGGAACACATCTCAGTGAACATCTCTGAGGGAACATCTCTGAGGGAACACATCTCAGTGAACATCTCTGAGGGAACATCTCTGAGGGAACATCTCTGAGGGAACACATCTCAGTGAACATCTCTGAGGGAACATCTCTGAGGGAACATCTCTGAGGGAACACATCTCAGTGAACATCTCTGAGGGAACACATCTCAGTGAACATCTCTGAGGGAACATCGCTGAGGGAACACATCTCAGTGAACATCTCTGAGGGAACACATCTCAGTCAACATCTCTGAGGGAACACATCTCATTGAACATCTCTGAGGGAACATCTCTGAGGGAACACATCTCAGTGAACATCTCTGAGGGAACATCTCTGAGGGAACATCGCTGAGGGAACATCGCTGAGGGAACACATATCAGTGAACATCTCTGAGGGAACATCGCTGAGGGAACACATATCAGTGAACATCTCTGAGGGAACACATCTCAGTGAACATCTCTGAGGGAACACATCTCATTGAACATCTCTGAGGGAACATCTCTGAGGGAACATCTCTGAGGGAACACATCTCAGTGAACATCTCTGAGGGAACATCTCTGAGGGAACATCTCTGAGGGAACACATCTCAGTGAACATCTCTGAGGGAACACATCTCAGTGAACATCTCTGAGGGAACATCGCTGAGGGAACACATCTCAGTGAACATCTCTGAGGGAACACATCTCAGTCAACATCTCTGAGGGAACACATCTCATTGAACATCTCTGAGGGAACATCTCTGAGGGAACACATCTCAGTGAACATCTCTGAGGGAACATCTCTGAGGGAACATCGCTGAGGGAACATCGCTTAGGGAACACATATCAGTGAACATCTCTGAGGGAACATCGCTGAGGGAACACATATCAGTGAACATCTCTGAGGGAACACATCTCAGTGAACATCTCTGAGGGAACATCGCTGAGGGAACACATATCAGTGAACATCTCTGAGGGAACACATCTCAGTGAACATCTCTGAGGGAACACATCTCAGTGAACATCTCTGAGGGAACATCGCCGAGGGAACACATATCAGTGAACATCTCTGAGGGAACACATCTCATTGAACATCTCTGAGGGAACATCTCTGAGGGAACATCTCTGAGGGAACACATCTCAGTGAACATCTCTGAGGGAACATCTCTGAGGGAACATCTCTGAGGGAACACATCTCAGTGAACATCTCTGAGGGAACACATCTCAGTGAACATCTCTGAGGGAACATCGCTGAGGGAACACATATCAGTGAACATCTCTGAGGGAACACATCTCAGTGAACATCTCTGAGGGAACACATCTCAGTGAACATCTCTGAGGGAACATCGCCGAGGGAACACATATCAGTGAACATCTCTGAGGGAACATCGCTGAGGGAACACATCTCAGGGAACATCTCTGAGGGAACACATCTCAGGGAACATCGCTGAGGGAACATCTCTGAGGGAACATCACTGAGGGAACATCTCTGAGGGAACATCACTGAGGGAACACATCTCAGGGAACATCTCTGAGGGAACATCTCTGAGGGAACATCACTGAGGGAACACATCTCAGGGAACATCTCTGAGGGAACACATCTCAGGGAACATCTCTGAGGGAACATCGCTGAGGGAACATCTCTGAGGGAACATCGCTGAGGGAACATCTCTGAGGGAACATCTCTGAGGGAACACATCTCATTGAACATCTCTGAGGGGAACACATCTCAGTGAACATCACTGAGGGAACATCGCTGAGGGAACACATATCAGTGAACATCTCTGAGGGAACATCTCTGAGGGAACATCGCTGAGGGAACATCGCTGAGGGAACACATATCAGTGAACATCTCTGAGGGAACATCGCTGAGGGAACACATATCAGTGAACATCTCTGAGGGAACACATTTCAGTGAACATCTCTGAGGGAACACATCTCAGTGAACATCTCTGAGGGAACACATCTCAGTGAACATCACTGAGGGAACATCTCTGAGGGAACATCGCTGAGGGAACACATCTCAGTGAACATCTCTGAGGGAACACATCTCAGTGAACATCACTGAGGGAACATCTCTGAGGGAACACATCTCAGTGAACATCTCTGAGGGAACACATCTCAGTGAACATCTCTGAGGGAACATCGCTGAGGGAACACATCTCAGTGAACATCTCTGAGGGAACACATCTCAGTGAACATCACTGAGGGAACATCGCTGAGGGAACACATATCAGTGAACATCTCTGAGGAAACACATCTCAGTGAACATCACTGAGGGAACACATCTCAGTGAACATCTCTGAGGGAACACATCTCATTGAACATCTCTGTGGGAACATCTCAGTGAACATCACTGAGGGAACATCGCTGAGGGAACACATATCAGTGAACATCTCTGAGGGAACACATCTCAGTGAACATCTCTGAGGGAACACATCTCAGGGAACATCACTGAGGGAACACATCTCAGTGAACATCTCTGAGGGAACATCTCTGAGGGAACACATCTCAGTGAACGAACATCTCTGAGGGAACACATCTCATTGAACATCACTGAGGGAACACATCTCAGTGAACATCTCTGAGGGAACATCTCTGAGGGAACACATCTCAGTGAACATCTCTGAGGGAACATCTCTGAGGGAACACATCTCAGTGAACATCTCTGAGGGAACATCTCTGAGGGAACATCTCTGAGGGAACACATCTCAGTGAACATCGCTGAGGGAACACATCTCAGTGAACATCTCTGAGGGAACACATCTCAGTCAACATCTCTGAGGGAACACATCTCATTGAACATCTCTGAGGGAACATCTCTGAGGGAACACATCTCAGTGAACATCTCTGAGGGAACATCTCTGAGGGAACACATCTCAGTGAACATCTCTGAGGGAACACATCTCAGTGAACATCTCTGAGGGAACATCGCTGAGGGAACACATCTCAGTGAACATCTCTGAGGGAACACATCTCAGTCAACATCTCTGAGGGAACACATCTCATTGAACATCTCTGAGGGAACATCTCTGAGGGAACACATCTCAGTGAACATCTCTGAGGGAACATCTCTGAGGGAACATCGCTGAGGGAACATCGCTTAGGGAACACATATCAGTGAACATCTCTGAGGGAACATCGCTGAGGGAACACATATCAGTGAACATCTCTGAGGGAACACATCTCAGTGAACATCTCTGAGGGAACATCGCTGAGGGAACACATATCAGTGAACATCTCTGAGGGAACACATCTCAGTGAACATCTCTGAGGGAACACATCTCAGTGAACATCTCTGAGGGAACATCGCCGAGGGAACACATATCAGTGAACATCTCTGAGGGAACACATCTCAGTGAACATCTCTGAGGGAACACATCTCAGTGAACATCTCTGAGGGAACATCTCTGAGGGAACATCTCTGAGGGAACACATCTCAGTGAACATCTCTGACGGAACATCTCTGAGGGAACATCTCTGAGGGAACACATCTCAGTGAACATCTCTGAGGGAACACATCTCAGTGAACATCTCTGAGGGAACATCGCTGAGGGAACACATCTCAGTGAACATCTCTGAGGGAACACATTTCAGTCAACATCTCTGAGGGAACACATCTCATTGAACATCTCTGAGGGAACATCTCTGAGGGAACACATCTCAGTGAACATCTCTGAGGGAACATCTCTGAGGGAACATCGCTGAGGGAACATCGCTGAGGGAACACATATCAGTGAACATCTCTGAGGGAACATCGCTGAGGGAACACATATCAGTGAACATCTCTGAGGGAACACATCTCAGTGAACATCTCTGAGGGAACATCGCTGAGGGAACACATATCAGTGAACATCTCTGAGGGAACACATCTCAGTGAACATCTCTGAGGGAACACATCTCAGTGAACATCTCTGAGGGAACATCGCCGAGGGAACACATATCAGTGAACATCTCTGAGGGAACACATCTCAGTGAACATCTCTGAGGGAACATCGCTGAGGGAACACATCTCAGGGAACATCTCTGAGGGAACACATCTCAGGGAACATCGCTGAGGGAACATCTCTGAGGGAACATCACTGAGGGAACATCTCTGAGGGAACATCACTGAGGGAACACATCTCAGGGAACATCTCTGAGGGAACATCTCTGAGGGAACATCACTGAGGGAACACATCTCAGGGAACATCTCTGAGGGAACACATCTCAGGGAACATCTCTGAGGGAACATCGCTGAGGGAACATCTCTGAGGGAACATCGCTGAGGGAACATCTCTGAGGGAACATCTCTGAGGGAACACATCTCATTGAACATCTCTGAGGGAACACATCTCAGTGAACATCACTGAGGGAACATCGCTGAGGGAACACATATCAGTGAACATCTCTGAGGGAACATCTCTGAGGGAACATCGCTGAGGGAACATCGCTGAGGGAACACATATCAGTGAACATCTCTGAGGGAACATCGCTGAGGGAACACATATCAGTGAACATCTCTGAGGGAACACATTTCAGTGAACATCTCTGAGGGAACACATCTCAGTGAACATCTCTGAGGGAACACATCTCAGTGAACATCACTGAGGGAACATCTCTGAGGGAACATCGCTGAGGGAACACATCTCAGTGAACATCTCTGAGGGAACACATCTCAGTGAACATCACTGAGGGAACATCTCTGAGGGAACACATCTCAGTGAACATCTCTGAGGGAACACATCTCAGTGAACATCTCTGAGGGAACATCGCTGAGGGAACACATCTCAGTGAACATCTCTGAGGGAACACATCTCAGTGAACATCACTGAGGGAACATCGCTGAGGGAACACATATCAGTGAACATCTCTGAGGAAACACATCTCAGTGAACATCACTGAGGGAACACATCTCAGTGAACATCTCTGAGGGAACACATCTCATTGAACATCTCTGTGGGAACATCTCAGTGAACATCACTGAGGGAACATCGCTGAGGGAACACATATCAGTGAACATCTCTGAGGGAACACATCTCAGTGAACATCTCTGAGGGAACACATCTCAGGGAACATCACTGAGGGAACACATCTCAGTGAACATCTCTGAGGGAACATCTCTGAGGGAACACATCTCAGTGAACGAACATCTCTGAGGGAACACATCTCATTGAACATCACTGAGGGAACACATCTCAGTGAACATCTCTGAGGGAACATCTCTGAGGGAACACATCTCAGTGAACATCTCTGAGGGAACATCTCTGAGGGAACACATCTCAGTGAACATCTCTGAGGGAACATCTCTGAGGGAACATCTCTGAGGGAACACATCTCAGTGAACATCGCTGAGGGAACACATCTCAGTGAACATCTCTGAGGGAACACATCTCAGTCAACATCTCTGAGGGAACACATCTCATTGAACATCTCTGAGGGAACATCTCTGAGGGAACACATCTCAGTGAACATCTCTGAGGGAACATCTCTGAGGGAACACATCTCAGTGAACATCTCTGAGGGAACACATCTCAGTGAACATCTCTGAGGGAACATCGCTGAGGGAACACATCTCAGTGAACATCTCTGAGGGAACACATCTCAGTCAACATCTCTGAGGGAACACATCTCATTGAACATCTCTGAGGGAACATCTCTGAACATCGCTGAGGAACACATCTCTGAGGGAACACATCTCAGTGAACATCTCTGAGGGAACACATCTCAGTGAACATCTCTGAACATCACCGAGGGAACACATCTCAGTGAACATCTCTGAGGGAACACATCTCAGTGAACATCACTGAGGGAACACATCTCAGTGAACATCTCTGTGAACATCTCTGGGGAACACATCTCAGTGAACAACATCACTGTGGGAACACATCTCAGTGAACATCTCTGAAACATCAGTGAACATCTCTGGGAACACATCTCAGTGAACATCTCTGAGGGAACACATCTCAGTGAACATCTCTGAGGAGGAACACATCTCAGTGAACATCTCTGAGGGAACACATCTCAGTGAACATGAGGGAACATCTCTGAGGAACACATCTGAACATCTCTGAACATCTCTGAGGGAACACATCTCAGTGAACATCTCTGAGGGAACACATCTCAGTGAACATCTCTGAGGGAACATATCTGAGGGAACACATCTCAGTGAACATCTCTGAGGGAACATCTCTGAGGGAACACATCTCAGGGAACATCTCTGAGGGAACATCTCTGAGGGAACACATCTCAGTGAACATCTCTGAGGGAACACATCTCAGGGAACATCTCTGAGGGAACATCTCTGAGGGAACACATCTCAGGGAACATCTCTGAGGGAACATCTCTGAGGGAACATCTCTGAGGGAACATCTCTGAGGGAACATCTCTGAGGGAACACATCTCAGGGAACATCTCTGAGGGAACATCTCTGAGGGAACATCTCTGAGGGAACACATCTCAGGGAACATCTCTGAGGGAACATCTCTGAGGGAACATCTCTGAGGGAACATCTCTGAGGGAACACATCTCAGTGAACATCTCTGAGGGAACATCTCTGAGGGAACATCGCTGAGGGAACACATCTCATTGTCTCTCTACGAATGTAGTGTGTCTGTGTGTGTGTGTCTGCGTGTGGGTGTGGGTGTGTCTGCGTGTGTGTGTGTGTCTGCTTCTGTGTGTGTGTACGTGTGTGTATGTGTGTGTGTGTGTCTGCGTGTGTGTGTGTCTGCGTCTGTGTGTGTGTGTGTGTGTGTCTGCGTGTGTGTGTCTGCGTGTGGGTGTGTGTGTGTCTGCGTGTGGTTCTGTGTGTGTGTATCCTGTGTGTGTGTGTGTGTGTGTGTGTGTGTGTGTGTGTGTGTGTGTGTGTGTGGTTCTGTGTGTGTGTGTCCTTCTAAATGGTTCGTGTGCTGTGTGTGTGTAAACCCCTCGGTCTTATACATGGAATGTAAAATGTGAAAGTAGTGTGTATAAACTATCCTTCTAAATGCTTCTGTAAAGTATAAAATATAATTCTAAATGGTTCTGTAAAGTATATAATATCCTTCTAAATGGTTCTGTAAAGCCCTAAATGGTTCTGTAAAGTTATAATATCCTTCTAAATGGTTCTGTAAAGTATATAATATCCTTCTAAATGGTTCTGTAAAGCCCTAAATGGTTCTGTAAAGTAAACCCTGTAAAGTATATAATGTCTTCTAAATGGTCTTATATAAAATATCCTTCATGGTTCTGTAAAGTATAATATCCTTCTAAATTGTTCTGTAAAGTTTCCTAAATGGTTCTGTAAAACAGATGGTTCTGTAAAGTCCTCCAAAGTATATAATATTGTTATAAATGGTTCTGTAAAGTATATACTATCCTTCTAAATGGTTCTGTAAAGTATAAAATATAATTCTAAATGGTTCTGTAAAGTATATAATATCCTTCTAAATGGTTCTGTAAAGTATATAATATCTTTCTAAATGGTTCTGTAAAGTATATAATATCCTTCTAAATGGTTCTGTAAAGTATATAATATCCTTCTAAATGGTTCTGTAAAGTATATAATATCCTTCTAAATGGTTCTGTAAAGTATATAATATCTTTCTAAATGGTTCTGTAAAGTATATAATGTCCTTCTAAATGGTTCTGTAAAGTATATAATATAATTCTAAATGGTTCTGTAAAGTATATAATATCCTTCTAAATGGTTCTGTAAAGTATATAATATCCTTCTAAATGGTTCTGTAAAGTATATAATATCTTTCTAAATGGTTCTGTAAAGTATATAATGTCCTTCTAAATGGTTCTGTAAAGTATATAATATCCTTCTAAATGGTTCTGTAAAGTATATAATGGTTCTGTAAAGTATATAATGTCCTTCTAAATGGTTCTGTAAAGTATATAATGTCCTTCTAAATGGTTCTGTAAAGTATATAATGTCCTTCTAAATGGTTCTGTAAAGTATATAATGTCCTTCTAAATGGTTCTGTAAAGTATATAATATCCTTCTAAATGGTTCTGTAAAGTATATAATATCCTTCTAAATGGTTCTGTAAAGTATATAATGTCCTTCTAAATGGTTCTGTAAAGTATATAATATCCTTCTAAATGGTTCTGTAAAGTATATATAAATGGTTCTGTAAAGTATATAATATCCTTCTAAATGGTTCTGTAAAGTATATAATATCCTTCTAAATGGTTCTGTAAAGTATATAATATCCTTCTAAATGGTTCTGTAAAGTATATAATATCCTTCTAAATGGTTCTGTAAAGTATATAATATCCTTCTAAATGGTTCTGTAAAGTATAAACTATCCTTCTAAATGGTTCTGTAAAGTATAAACTATCCTTCTAAATGGTTCTGTAAAGTCTAAAATATTGTTATAAATGGTTCTGTAAAGTACATAATATTGTTATAAATGGTTCTGTAAAGTACATAATATTGTTATAAATGATTCTGTAAAGCATATAATAGCCTTCTAAATGGTTCTGTGAAGTATATAATATCATTCTAAATGGTTCTGTAAAGTCTAAAATATTGTTATAAATGGTTCTGTAAAGTATAAAATATTGTTATAAATGGTTCTGTAAATTACATAATATTGTTATAAATGGTTCTGTAAAGTATAAAATATTGTTATAAATGGTTCTGTAAATTACATAATATTGTTATAAATGGTTCTGTAAAGTATAAAATATTGTTATAAATGGTTCTGTAAATTACATAATATTGTTATAAATGGTTCTGTAAAGTACATAATATTGTTATAAATGGTTCTGTAAAGTATAAAATATTGTTATAAATGGTTCTGTAAAGTACATAATATTGTTATAAATGGTTCTGTGAAGTATATAATAGCCTTCTAAATGGTTCTGTAAAGTCTAAAATAGCCGTATTATCACGAGGATGTGACCCAGGTGGAGACACAGGAGACAGATAGTACAGTTCTCAGATGATTTAGTAGAAACACGGGGCAGTTAAAGGCAGATCGACGGCAGGCAGAGGTCCGTGATAAGATCAGAGTCAGGCAGGTACAGGACGGCAGGCAGAGGTCCGTGATAAGGTCAGAGTCAGGCAGGTACAGGACGGCAGGCAGAGGTCCGTGATAAGGTCAGAGTCGGGCAGGCTCGGTGTCAGGGCAGGCAGAGGTCCGTGATAAGGTCAGAGTCAGGCAGGTACTGGACGGCAGGCAGAGGTCCGTGATAAGGTCAGAGTCAGGCAGGCTCGGGGTCAGGGCAGGCAGAGGTCCGTGATAAGGTCAGAGTCAGGCAGGTACAGGACGGCAGGCAGAGGTCCGTGATAAGGTCAGAGTCGCGCAGGCTCGGGGTCAGGGCAGGCAGAGGTCCGTGATAAGGTCAGAGTCAGGCAGGCTCAGGGTCAGGGCAGGCAGAGGTCCGTGATAAGGTCAGAGTCGGGCAGGCTCGGGGTCAGGGCAGGCAGAGGTCCGTGATAAGGTCAGAGTCGGGCAGGCTCGGGGTCAGGGCAGGCAGAGGTCCGTGATAAGGTCAGAGTCGGGCAGGCACGGGGTCAGGGCAGACAGAGGTCCGTGATAAGGTCAGAGTCGGGCAGGCTCGGGGTCAGGGCAGGCAGAGGTCCGTGATAAGGTCAGAGTCGGGCAGGCTCGGGGTCAGGGCAGGCAGAGGTCCGTGATAAGATCAGAGTCAGGCAGGTACAGGACTGCAGGCAGGCTCGGGGTCAGGGCAGACAGAGGTCCGTGATAAGGTCAGAGTCGGGCAGGCTCGGGGTCAGGGCAGGCAGAGGTCCGTGATAAGGTCAGAGTCGGGCAGGCTCAGGGTCAGGGCAGGCAGAGGTCCGTGATAAGGTCAGAGTCAGGCAGGCACGGGGTCAGGGCAGGCAGAGGTCCGTGATAAGGTCAGAGTCGGGCAGGCTCGGGGTCAGGGCAGACAGAGGTCCGTGATAAAGTCAGAGTCGGGCAGGCTCGGGGTCAGGGCAGGCAGAGGTCCGTGATAAGGTCAGAGTCGGGCAGGCTCGGGGTCAGGGCAGACAGAGGTCCGTGATAAGGTCAGAGTCGGGCAGGCTCGGGGTCAGGGCAGACAGAGGTCCGTGATAAGGTCAGAGTCGGGCAGGCTCGGGGTCAGGGCAGACAGAGGTCCGTGATAAGGTCAGAGTCGGGCAGGCTCGGGGTCAGGGCAGGCAGAGGTCCGTGGTAAGGTCAGAGTCGGGCAGGCTCGGGGTCAGGGCAGACAGAGGTCCGTGATAAGGTCAGAGTCGGGCAGGCTCGGGGTCAGGGCAGACAGAGGTCCGTGATAAGGTCAGAGTCGGGCAGGCTCGGGGTCAGGGCAGACAGAGGTCCGTGATAAGGTCAGAGTCGGGCAGGCTCGGGGTCAGGGCAGACAGAGGATCGTAATCAGGTCAGAGTCAGGCAGGTACAGGACGGCAG
The DNA here is from genome assembly GCF_023373465.1 of Oncorhynchus keta. Lineage (NCBI taxonomy): Eukaryota > Metazoa > Chordata > Actinopteri > Salmoniformes > Salmonidae > Oncorhynchus > Oncorhynchus keta. Next base: position 13,493 of record NW_026290240.1, on the reverse strand, counting down.
GCAGGCACGGGGTCAGGGCAAACAGAGTATCTTCATCAGGTCAGAGTCAGGCAGGTACAGGACGGCAGGCAGGCACGGGGTCAGGGCAGGCAGAGGTTCGTAATCAGGTCAGAGTCAGGCAGGTACAGGACGGCAGGCAGGCACGGGGTCAGGGCAGGCAGAGGTTCGTAATAAGATCAGAGTCGGGCAGGCTCGGGGTCAGGGCAGGCAGAGGTTTGTGATAAGGTCAGAGTCAGGCAGGTACAGGACGGCAGGCAGGCTCGGGGTCAGGGCAGGCAGAATGGTCAGAACTGGGAAAAACTAGGAAACAGAACTAGAGAAACAGGAAGGCGGGAGAGAACGCTGGTAAGACCTGACAAGACAAACTGGCAACAGACAAACGGAGAAAACATATATAAATACACAGGGGATAATGGGGAAGATGGGCGACACCTGGAGTGGGGTGGAGACAAGCACAAAGACAGGTGAAACAGATCAGGCTGTGACACTTATAACAGGCGATGTAAAGACTCTTCCCCCATCTCCACATCAATCCCATGTAAAGACTCTTCCCCCATCTCCACATCAATCCCATGTAAAGACTCTTCCCCCATCTCCACATCAATCCCATGTAAAGACTCTTCCCCCATCTCCACATCAATCCCATGTAAAGACTCTTCCCCCATCTCCACATCAATCCCATGTAAAGACTCTTCCCCCATCTCCACATCAATCCTATGTAAAGACTCTTCCCCCATCTCCACATCAATCCCAGGTAAAGACTCTTCCCCCATCTCCACATCAATCCTATGTAAAGACTCTTCCCCCATCTCCACATCAATCCCAGGTAAAGACTCTTCCCCCATCCCCCATCTCCACATCAATCCTATGTAAAGACTCTTCCCCCATCTACACATCAATCCCATGTAAAGACTCTTCCCCCATGCCCAAATCAATCCCATGTAAAGACTCTTCCCCCATCTCCACATCAATCCCAGGTAAAGACTCTTCCCCCATCTCCACATCAATCCCATGTAAAGACTCTTCCCCCATCGCCCATCTCCACATCAATCCTATGTAAAGACTCTTCCCCCATCTCCCTCAATCCCATGTAAAGTCTCTTCTCCCATCCCCAAATCAATCCCATGTACAGACTCTTCCCCCATCTCCACATCCATCCCATGTAAAGACCCTTCCCCCATCTCCACATCCATCCCATGTAAAGACTCTTCCCCATCTCCACATCAATCCCATGTACAGACTCTTCCCCCATCCCCCATCTCCACATCAATCCCATGTAAAGACTCTTCCCCCATCTCCACATCAATCCCATGTAAAGACTCTTCCTCCATCTCCACATCAATCCATGTAAAGACTCTTCCCCCATCTCCACATCAATCCCATGTAAAGACTCTTCCCTCATCTCCACATCAATCCCATGTAAAGACTCATCCCCCATCTCCACATGAATCCCATGTAAAGACTCTTCCCCCATCCCCCATCAATCCCATGTAAAGACTCTTCCCCCATCCCCCATCAATCCCATGTAAAGACTCTTCCCCCATCTCCACATCAATCCCATGTAAAGACTCTTCCCTCATCTCCACATCAATCCCATGTAAAGACTCATCCCCCATCTCCACATCAATCCCATGTAAAGACTCTTCCCCCATCCCCCATCAATCCCATGTAAAGACTCTTCCCCCATCTCCACATCAATCCCATGTAAAGAATCTTCCCCCATCCCCCATCAATCCCATGTAAAGACTCATCCCCCATCTCCACATCAATCCCATGTAAAGACTCTTCCCCCATCTCCACATCAATCCCATGTAAAGACTCTTCCCCCATCTCCACATCAATCCCATGTAAAGACTCTTCCCCCATCCCCAAATCAATCCCACATGAAGACTCATCCCCCATCTCCACATCAATCCCATGTAAAGACGCTTCCCCATCCCCCATCAATCCCATGTAAAGACTCTTCCCCCATCCCACATCAATCCTATGTAAAGACTCATCCCCCATCTCCACATCAATCCCATGTAAAGACTCTTCCCCCATCTCCACATCAATCCCATGTAAAGACTCTTCCTCCATCCCCCATCAATCCCATGTAAAGACTCTTCCCCCATCTCCACATCAATCCCATGTAAAGACTCTTCCCCCATCCCCAAATCAATCCCACATAAAGACTCATCCCCCATCTCCACATCAATCCCATGTAAAGACTCATCCCCCATCTCCACATCAATCCCATGTAAAGACTCTTCCCCCATCTCCACATCAATCCCATGTAAAGACTCTTCCCCCATCTCCACATCAATCCCATGTAAAGACTCTTCCCCCATCTCCACATCAATCCCATGTAAAGACTCTTCCCCCATCTCCACATCAATCCCATGTAAAGACTCATCCCCCATCTCCACATCAATCCCATGTAAAGACTCTTCCCCCATCTCCACATCAATCCCATGTAAAGACTCTTCCCCCATCCCCCATCAATCCCATGTAAAGACTCATCCCCCATCCCCCATCAATCCCATGTAAAGACTCTTCCCCCATCCCCCATCAATCCCATGTAAAGACTCTTCCAAGATGATGGAGTGCCGCTGATCTTGGGTCAGTCTAGCCTTTTCAGTCTAGGTTAGGATTGGGGGAGGGGAAGCTGATCATAGAATCATAGAATCATAGAATCATAGAATCCATAGAATCCATAGAATCATAGAATCATAGAATCATAGAATCATAGTAACCAAGGGACATTTCTTTCCAGAGCGCTATATGACACTTTGCAGAGGAAAAGGAAGACACTGAATGCACACATTGTTAACACAATAAAACTGTATTACATTTGTGCTTAAAATTATTACAATACATTATTTACAAGTGTTGTTGTTGTTGTCCTTCCTGGAAATAAACATCTCATGCTGGATGACACAAGAAACCCTTATACAATAGCAAGCAGGAAGGAATCTTTCTGTTTCTTTCTCCCTTCGAGCTGTTTGTGTTCATTAGCTAACTGTTGCCTTCTTTGTACATGATGCTTCAGCATGGTTGGCCCTTAATTGATAGTTGATCATTTAAATTCAGCTGCTAGGTCAATGTGGTATTTTCCTTCTGAGAAGGAAGGTTCACGATCCCTCAAAGCCAGGGTGCATCCTAAATGCCACCCTATTCCCTATATAGTACACTACTTTAGACCAGAGCCCTATTCCCTATATAGTGCACTACTTTAAACCAGAGCCCTATTCCCTATATAGTGCACTACTTTAGACCAGAGCCCTATTCCCTATATAGTGCACTACTTTAGACCAGAGCCCTATTCCCTATATAGTACACTACTATAGACCAGATACCTATTCCCTATATAGTACACTACTTTAGACCAGAGCCCTATTCCCTATATAGTGCACTACTTTAGACCAGAGCCCTATTCCCTATATAGTGCACTACTTTAGACCAGAGCCCTATTCCCTATATAGTGCACTACTTTAGACCAGAGCCCTATTCCCTATATAGTACACTACTTTAGACCAGAGCCCTATTCCCTATATAGTACACTACTTTAGACCAGAGCCCTATTCCCTATATAGTGCACTACTTTAGACCAGAGCCCTATTCCCTATATAGTGCACTACTATAGACCAGAGCCCTATTCCCTATATAGTGCACTACTTTAGACCAGAGCCCTATTCCCTATATAGTGCACTACTTTAGACCAGAGCCCTATTCCCTATATAGTACACTACTATAGACCAGAGCCCTATTCCCTATATAGTGCACTACTTTGGACCAGAGCCCTATTCCCTATATAGTACACTACTTTAGACCACAGCCATATTCCCTATATAGTACACTACTTTAGACCAGAGCCCTATTCCTATAGTAGACCAGAGCCCTATTCCCTATATAGTGCACTACTTTAGACCAGAGCCCTATTCCCTATATAGTACACTACTATAGACCAGAGCCCTATTCCCTATATAGTACACTACTATAGACCAGAGCCCTATTCCCTATATAGTACACTACTATAGACCAGAGCCCTATTCCCTATATAGTGCACTACTTTAGACCAGAGCCCTATTCCCTATATAGTGCACTACTTTAGACCAGAGCCCTATTCCCTATATAGTACACTACTATAGACCAGAGCCCTATTCCCTATATAGTACACTACTATAGACCAGAGCCCTATTCCCTATATAGTGCACTACACCTCGGAGTAACAATTACCTAACGCTCACAGACCATGTGACCAGCAAAGTCTTCATTGAAGGCAACTTGCATCTGAGCCAGCTGACGGTACAGCCTACAGTACCAGAAGAGGAAACGCCAGGCTACTCCCATCTAGTCACTACTGACTGAGAGTTAAAACAATTCAACTAATAGTGATTGAGAGAATTCAAGTATCAGCATGTTGAAGAATGACATTCTGCATCAATGAAAATTGGGACAACAGGTGATCAATAGTCGAAGCACTGAAAGCTTATCAAATAAATGAAATAAATACAGTCTACAAAATGTAACACCCCCCAGATACCCCTTGAACTACTCCCCAGATACCCCTAGAACCCCCCCCCCCCGATACCCCTAGAAGCTCCCCCTCACCCATCACCCCCCGATACCCCTAGAACCCCCAGATACCCCTTGAACTACTCCCCGATACCCCTAGAACCCCGCCCCCCACCAGGATACCCCTCGAACCACTCACCCCACCCGATACCCCTAGAAACCCCCCAGATAACCCTTCAACTCCTCCCCAGATACCCCTAGAACCCCCCCATAACCCTACAACCTCCCCTCACCTGTCACCCCCTCCCCCAGACCCAGCGTGAGAGCACAAACCATAGGGAGGCAAGGCCTTAACAAAACGTGACAACTCCCGCAAAAACATGTCCACCCCCCCCCGCACTAATTACAAGCCACTCCATAGGACCACAGTCCAGAATCGTCATTCTTCCAAGGAGAGTCCCAAATGAGAGTCTGTAAAACGACACGGAGAGAGCTTTCCCGAGCTGAAGAGATCACGATGGTTGGTTTGTGGTTGAAGTGAAGTTGGAGCTGAAGAGATCACGATGGTTGAGATCGGATGGTGACGCTCTGTTTCTCCGTAGTCCTCTCTTCCCCGCCTGTCCCGGGTCGGGTCAGATAGTCACTTGGGCCCTAGTGGAGACTGAGTCATATGGGTTTCAGACACTGGGATCTTGACTGTTTAGGTTCTTCCCTGGTCCCTCAGAGAGGAATAGGAGGAGGGGATGGACATTGGGGAGTATTTGTGTCTCTTTTTTTTGGGGGGGGGGGCAAAGGTGGATTGGGGTATCATTGTAAAGCCAGTGTTTGGTTGTTGGGAAGAGGCATCATCCTTCAGAACACAAACAAAGTCAACTTTTGTACATGTCGTCCATTGTGACCTTGTAGGGGCCTCCCCTCCCCCCTCCTCCTCTGACAACCCTTAGTCTCTATGGCCAGTCTCTAACAGCCAGTCTCTATGGCTATTCTGTACAGCAGAGAAACGGTCCCTTCTAGGTTGAACGTTGGTTGTTGGTTGGTTATATACACGTTAGGACTCTGACATTGGAGAGGAAGAGAGAGAGAGAGAGAGAGAGAGAGAGAGAGAGAGAGAGAGAGAGAGAGAGAGAGAGCTCTCCTTCCTTCCTTCAGAGAGGAGAGAGAGAGAGAGAGCTCTCCTCCTTCCTTCCTTCAGAGATTGGATGAGTTTTTCCTTCAGTAGTGCTTTTGGTGTCTGATTGGATGGCTCTCCTTCCTTCCTTCAGTCTGATTGGATGGCTCTCCTCCTTCCTTCCTTCAGTCTGATTGGATGGCTCTCCTCCTTCCTTCCTTCAGTCTGATTGGATGGCTCTCCTTCCTTCCTTCAGTCTGATTGGATGGCTCTCCTCCTTCCTTCAGTCTCTCTCTGCTCTTCAATGGCTCTCCCCCTCCTTCCTTCTTCAGTCTGATTGGATGGCTCTCCCTCCTTCATCAGCCCCTCCTCGTAGTCCGTCTGACACAGGATCATATTGTTCTTCAGGAAGAACTCTCTCCTTCCTTCCTTCAGTCTGATTGGTTTATTTTTGGTTCTTTACCTCCTTCCTTCAGTAAAAGTCTTTTAGCCAGCCGGCTCTGCTCTCCTCAAATCCCATTGATCAGTGAGCAACCCAGACATGGGAAGCTCTCCTTTACTCTGCTCTTCATCTGTAGTCAGCTCTCATGGCAACCTGTGGATCTGGCCATATCCCTCCTTCATCAGCCCCTCCTCGTAGTCCGTCTGACACAGGATCATATTGTTCTTCAGGAAGAACTTATCTCCCACACAAAACCTAGAGAGGGAGGGAGAGAACAGAGAGTTTATTGAGTTTAATTTTTGAGTTGTTTACAGGGACAGTGCACATTAATCAACGTTTCAGTAAAAGTGACGGTTTTAGCCAGCCGGCTAATTTTCAACCGCAGTCCCTGGGCAGGTTATTAAAAACAATTACAAATAACGATACAGAAAATCATTGATCAGTGAGCAACATAGGACCAGACATGGGAAGCTCTCACAGAGAAAGGGGATTTACTAAAGGTGCTTTTCCTTATAATTAAGGGAACTATACAGTCACCTCTCATGGCAGACCTTGTGGATCTGCTGCCATATGTTTGGGTGTTCTGTTTAACAGAAGTACAGAGTGGAGGGGAGGAGCCAGGCCATTTACCACCTAGGATCTTGAATACAAGACATGCTGGCTCAGTGTATTGCACAAGAGTTTCCCAACTCAGACATCTGAGCTCCAGGTGCTTTCTGACACACAGATGTAACAGTGATGATGGCTATTGGGACATCTGGCTCAGTATCAATACCAGCTGGAGCTTTGACAGCCTGTTTGTAGACAGACTGAATAGGTTTTAATGTTGTACAGCAGACATCTGGTTCTTGTAGCATCAGATAACTAGTCACACACAGTATCTGTTCAGTAGCATCAGATACCAGGGAGTATCACAGACATCTGGTTCAGTACAGTTTTGCAACATCTGGCTGTAGTCAAACCAGATTGTCCCCTATAAACATCTGGTTCAGTAAATTAGCTAGGTTGAATTTGGATATTTGAATTACCTTTCTCACCTGCTTTTTAAAAGAGAGGTTGGAATCGAGTATGATGCCAAGGTACTTAAAATCAGATACCAGCTGGAGCTTCTCCCCTGACACACAGACATCTGGCTCAGTAACATCAGTTACCACCTGGAGCTTCTCCCCTGACACACAGACATCTGGCTCAGTAGCATCAGATACCACCTGGAGCTTCTCCCCTGACACACAGACATCTGGTTCAGTAACATCAGATACCACCTGGAGCTTCTCCCCTGACACACAGACATCTGGTTCAGTAACATCAGATACCACCTGGAGCTTCTCCCCTGACACACAGACATCTGGTTCAGTAGCATCAGATACCAGCTGGAGCTTCTCCCCTGAGACATCTGGTTCTCCCCAGCTGACACACAGACATCTGGTTCAGTAGCATCAGATACCACCTGATTCTCCCCTGACACACCATCTGGCTCAGTAGCATCAGATACCAGGTGGAGCTTCTCCCCTGACACACAGACATCTGGTTCAGTAACATCAGATACCAGCTGGAGCTTCTCCCCTGACACACAGACATCTGGCTCAGTAGCATCAGATACCACCTGGAACTTCTCCCCTGACACACAGACATCTGGCTCAGTAACATCAGATACCAGCTGGAGCTTCTCCCCTGACACATAGACATCTGGCTCAGTAGCATCAGATACCACCTGGAGCTTCTCCCCTGACACATAGACATCTGGTTCAGTAACATCAGATACCAGGTGGAGCTTCTCCCCTGACACACAGACATCTGGTTCAGTAACATCAGATACCAGCTGGAGCTTCTCCCCTGACACATAGACATCTGGCTCAGTAACATCAGATACCAGCTGGAGCTTCTCCCCTGACACACAGACATCTGGTTCAGTAACATCAGATACCAGCTGGAGCTTCTCCCCTGACACATAGAGTCACTGAGTCACTATGTAACCTGGACCGTTACAGTAGTGAGTCACTGAGTCACTTTGTAACCTGGACCATTACAGTAGTGAGTCACTTTGTAACCTGGACCATTACAGTAGTGAGTCACTGAGTCACTTTGTAACCTGGACCATTACAGTAGTGAGTCACTGAGTCACTTTGTAACCTGGACCATTACAGTAGTGAGTCACTGAGTCACTTTGTAACCTGGACCATTACAGTAGTGAGTCACTTTGTAACCTGGACCATTATAGTAGTGAGTCACTGAGAACCTGGACCAGTAACAGATACCAGCTGGACAGTACTGAGTCACTGAGTCACTATGTAACCTGGACCATTACAGTAGTGAGTCACTATGTAACCTGGACCATTACAGTAGTGAGTCACTGGAGTTACACTAGTAACCTGGACCATTACAGTAGTGAGTCACTGTGTAACCTGGACCATTACAGTAGTGAGTCACTGAGTCACTATGTAACCTGGACCATTACAGTAGTGAGTCACTATGGACCATAACCTGGACCATTACAGTAGTGAGTCACTATCACTTTGTAACCTGGACTGAGTCACTATGTAACCTGGACCATTACAGTAGTGAGTCACTATGTAACCTGGACCATTACAGTAGTGAGTCACTATGTAACCTGGACCATTACAGTAGTGAGTCACTATGTAACCTGGACCATTACAGTAGTGAGTCACTATGTAACCTGGACCATTACAGTAGTGAGTCACTGTGTAACCTGGACCATTACAGTAGTGAGTCACTATGTAACCTGGACCACTACAGTAGTGAGTCACTGTGTAACCTGGACCATTACAGTAGTGAGTCACTATGTAACCTGGACCATTACAGTAGTGAGTCACTATGTAACCTGGACCATTACAGTAGTGAGTCACTATGTAACCTGGACCATTACAGTAGTGAGTCACTATGTAACCTGGACCATTACAGTAGTGAGTCACTATGTAACCTGGACCATTACAGTAGTGAGTCACTGTGGACCATTACAGGTGAGTCACTATGTAACCTGGACCATTACAGTGTGAGTCACTATGTAACCTGGACCATTACAGTAGTGAGTCACTGTGTAACCTGGACCATTACAGTAGTGAGTCACTATGTAACCTGGACCATTACAGTAGTGAGTCACTATGTAACCTGGACCATTACAGTAGTGAGTCACTATGTAACCTGGACCATTACAGTAGTGAGTCACTATGTAACCTGGACCACTTACAGTAGTGAGTCACTATGTAACCTGGACCATTACAGTAGTGAGTCACTATGTAACCTGGACCATTACAGTAGTGAGTCACTATGTAACCTGGACCATTACAGTAGTGAGTCACTTACAGTAGTGAGTCACTGTAACCTGGACCATTACAGTAGTGAGTCACTATGTAACCTGGACCATTACAGTAGTGAGTCACTATGTAACCTGGACCATTACAGTAGTGAGTCACTATGTAACCTGGACCATTACAGTAGTGAGTCACTATGTAACCTGGACCATTACAGTAGTGAGTCACTATGAGTCCATTACAGTAGTGAGTCAACCTGGACCATTACAGTAGTGAGTCACTATGTAACCTGGACCATTACAGTAGTGAGTCACTATGTAACCTGGACCATTACAGTAGTGAGTCACTATGTAACCTGGACCATTACAGTAGTGAGTCACTATGTAACCTGGACCATTACAGTAGTGAGTCACTATGTAACCTGGACCATTACAGTAGTGAGTCACTATGTAACCTGGACCATTACAGTAGTGAGTCACTATGTAACCTGGACCATTACAGTAGTGAGGACCATCAGTAGTGAGTCACTATGTAACCTGGACCATTACAGTAGTGAGTCACTATGTAACCTGGACCATTACAGTAGTGAGTCACTGTGTAACCTGGACCATTACAGTAGTGAGTCACTATGTAACCTGGACCATTACAGTAGTGAGTCACTATGTAACCTGGACCATTACAGTAGTGAGTCACTGTGTAACCTGGACCATTACAGTAGTGAGTCACTATGTAACCTGGACCATTACAGTAGTGAGTCACTATGTAACCTGGACCATTACAGTAGTGAGTCACTATGTAACCTGGACCATTACAGTAGTGAGTCACTATGTAACCTGGACCATTACAGTAGTGAGTCACTGGATGTAACCTGGACCATTACAGTAGTGAGTCACTATGTAACCTGGACCATTACAGTAGTGAGTCACTAGATGTAACCTGTAGACCAACCCCCAGATCCCTAGAGTGAGTCACTGTAGACCAACCCCAGATCCCTAGACTGTGGACCAACCCCAGCCCCTAGAGTCACTGTGACCAACCTGGACCATCCCTAGAGGGCTGTGAGTCACCCCAGATCCCTAGAGGGCTGTAACCAACCCCAGATCCCTAGAGGGCTGTAGACCATCCTACCTGTAGACCAACCCCAGATCCCTAGTAACCTGGACCAACCCCCAGCCCTAGACGGCTAGACCAGGGCTGTAGACCAACCCCCAGATCCCTAGAGGGCTGTAGACCAACCCCCAGATCCCTAGACGGCTGTAGACCAACCCCAGATCCAGATCCCTAGAGGTCTGTAGACCAACCCCCCAGATCCCTAGCCCCAGATCCCTATAGATGTAGACCAACCCCCAGTAGACGGCTGTAGACCAACCCCCAGATCCCTAGAGGGCTGTAGACCAACCCCAGATCCCTAGAGGGCTGTAGACCAACCCCCAGATCCCTAGACGGCTGTAGACCAACCCCCAGATCCCTAGAGGGCTGTAGACCAACCCCCAGATCCCTAGACGGCTGTAGACCAACCCCCAGCCCCTAGACGGCTGTAGACCAACCCCCAGATCCCTAGAGGGCTGTAGACCAACCCCCAGATCCTGTAGACCAAGAGGGCTGTAGACCAGACCCCCAGATCCCATAGAGGGCTGTAACCCCCAGACCCCCAGCCCCTAGAGGGCTGTAGACCAACCCCAGATCCCTAGACGGCTGTAGACCAACCCCCAGATCCCTAGAGGGCTGTAGACCAACCCCCAGATCCCTAGAGGGCTGTAGACCAACCCCCAGATCCCTAGACTGTAGACCCCCCAGATCCCTATACTGGATGATCCCTAGAGGTCCAACCCCCAGATCCCTAGACGGCTGTAGACCAACCTGTAGACCAACCCCAGCCCCTAGACGGATGTCCCTACCAACCCCCCAGATCCTAGACGGCTGTAGACCAACCCCCAGATCCCTAGCCGGCCCCCAGATCCCTAGAGGCTGTAGACCCCAGACCCCAGATCTCCAACCCCCAGACCCTAGAGGCTGTAGACCAACCCCCAGATCCCTAGACGGCTGTAGACCAACCCCAGATCCCTAGAGGGCTGTAGACCAACCCCAGATCCCTAGAGGGCTGTATCCCTAGACGGCTGTACCAACCCCCAGATCCCTAGACGGATGTAGACCAACCCCAGATCCCTAGACGGCTGTAGACCAGCCCCAGATAGACGGGCTGTAGACCAACCCCCAGATCCCTAGACGGCTGTAGACCAACCCCCAGATCCCTAGACGGCCCCCCCAGATCCCTAGACGGCTGTAGACCAACCCCCAGATCCCTAGACGGCTGTAGACCAACCCCCAGATCCCCCCAGATCCCCCAGATCCCTAGACGGGCTGTAGACCAACCCCCAGATCCCTAGACGGCTGTAGACCAACCCCCAGATCCCTAGACGGCTGTAGACCAACCCCCAGATCCCTAGAGGGCTGTAGACCAACCCCAGATCCCTAGACGGCTGTAGACCAACCCCAGATCCCTAGACGATCCAACCCCCAGATCCCTAGGGATGTAGACCAACCCCCCCTAGACGGCTGTAGACCAACCCCAGATCCCTAGAGGGCTGTAGACCAACCCCAGCCCCTAGAGGGCTGTAGACCAACCCCCAGATCCCTAGACGGCTGTAGACCAACCCCCAGATCCCTAGAGGGCTGTAGACCAACCCCCAGATCCCTAGAGGGCTGTAGACCAACCCCCAGCCCCTAGAGGGCTGTAGACCAACCCCAGATCCCTAGACGGCTGTAGACCAACCCCCAGATCCCTAGAGGGCTGTAGACCAACCCCCAGATCCCTAGACGGCTGTAGACCAACCCCCAGATCCCGAGACAGCTGTAGACCAACCCCCAGATCCCTAGCCGGCTGTAGACCAACCCCCAGATCTCTAGACGGCTGTAGACCAACCCCCAGATCCCTAGACGGCTGTAGACCAACCCCCAGATCCCTAGACGGCTGTAGACCAACCCCCAGATCTCTAGACGGCTGTAGACCAACCCCCAGATCCCTAGACGGCTGTAGACCAACCCCAGATCCCTAGACGGCTGTAGACCAACCCCCAGCCCCTACACGGCCGTATCGATGCTGTAGCTTTATAAAAGGAGGCGTGATATATCCACTATGTAGTGCACTACTTTTGACCAGAGCCATATGGGACCCTATGGGACCTGGTCAAAAGCTGTGCACTACGTAGGATGCCATTTGGGACTCACACCAGACTACTGTTGATGAGGAGCTATCTCCCTCTCTAGAAAGACTAAACTCTGTGTCCTAAATGCCACCCTATTCCCTACATAGTGCACTACAGGGGCAACAGGTCTCTGGTCAAAAGAAGTGTACTATATAGAGGAACAGGGTTCCATTTGGGACACATGTTCCAATCCAATGGTCCTCTGGTCTAAAGACTGTTTATCCTGTTGAGATCCCTGTCTGTCTGGGACACATGTTCCAGTCCAATGGTCCTCTGGTCTAAAGACTGTTTATCCTGTTGAGATCCCTGTCTGTCTGGGACACCCCTGTTTCCACCTGCAGCTGTTATAACAACCCTACAGACCTAACCACCTCCTCTCCTCCATTCCCCTCTCCATCCTCCGCCTCTCTTTTAGCCAGCGGGGCCGCTCGACCTTTCCCACATGGGCAGAGTGGAGATTTAGAGAGAGGGAGAGAGAGAGGGAAGTGCATCTGTCCTGAGGGCATTTTATCTCCCTTAGCAGTGAGAGTTGGACAGAGTCAGAGCGTAGAGCACCTGTGTTCACTGGGACCGGAGGGGGGGTCAGTGCCTGTGTTTACTGGGACCGGGGGAGGGGGAGTGCCTGTGTTTACGGCAGGAGTGGATGGTGCCTCTGGTTACTGGGAGAGGAGAGGAGCTGAGAGGAGGCTGAGCCTCTGTTTGACTTCTCCCTAGCTAGCTGAGAGGAGGAGAGAGGAGGCTGAGTGTCCGTTTGACTTCTCCCTAGCTAGCTGAGAGGAGGAGAGAGGAGGCTGAGTGTCCGTTTGACTTCTCCCTAGCTAGCTGAGAGGAGGAGAGAGGAGGCTGAGTGTCCGTTTGACTTCTCCCTAGCTAGCTGAGAGGAGGAGAGAGGAGGCTGAGTCTCTGGTTGACTTCTCCCTAGCTAGCTGTCCAACACTGAGCGCGGCTGGGGCTGCCTGTAATCTCTCTCT
>NW_026290239.1:0-1272 GCF_023373465.1 Oncorhynchus keta | reverse complement strand
CCACTAACTATTACCCCAGTATGTACATTATGCCACTAACTATTACCCCAGTATGTACATTATGCCACTAACTATTACCCCAGTATGTACATTATACCACTAACTATTACCCCAGTTTGTACATTATGCCACTAACTATTACCCCAGTATGTACATTATGCCACTAACTACTCCCAGTATGTACATTATGCACTAACTATTACCCTCCCAGTATGTACATTATGCACTAACTATTACCCCAGTATGTACATTATGCCACTAACTATTACCCCAGTATGTACATTATGCCACTAACTATTACCCCAGTATGTACATTATACCAACTATTACCCCAGTATGTACATTATGCCCTATTACCCCAGTTTGTACATGCCACTAACTATTATGCCCACTAACTATTACCCCAGTATGTACATTATGCCACTAACTATTACCCCAGTATGTACATTATGCCTATTACCCCAGTTTGTACATTATGCCACTAACTATTACCCCAGTATGTACATTATGCCACTAACTATTACCCCAGTATGTACATTATGCCACTAACTATTACCCCAGTATGTACATTATGCAATCTACCCCAGTTTGTACATTATGCACTAACTATTACCCCAGTATGTACATTATGCCACTAACTATTACCCCAGTATGTACATTATGCCACTAACTATTACCCCAGTTTGTACATTATGCCACAACTATTACTCCCAGTATGTACATTATGCCACTAACTATTACCCCAGTATGTACATTATGCCACTAACTATTACCCCAGTTTGTACATTATGCCACTAACTACTCCCAGTATGTACATTATGCCACTAACTATTACCCCAGTATGTACATTATGCCACTAACTATTACCCCAGTTTGTACATTATGCCAATTAACTATTACCCCAGTATGTACATTATGCCACTAACTACAATTCTAGTATGTACATTTCAGACACTAACTATTACCCCAGTTTGTACATTATGCCACTAACTATTACCCCAGTATGTACATTATGCCACTAACTATTACCCCAGTATGTACATTATGACACTAACTATTACCCCAGTTTGTACATTATGCCACTAACTATTACCCCTAGTATGTACATTATGCCACTAACTATTACCCCAGTATGTACATTATGCCACTAACTATTACCCCAGTATGTACATTATGCCACTAACTATTACCCCAGTATGTACATTATGCCACTAACTATTACCCCAGTATGTACATTATGCCACTAACTATTACCCCAGTATGTACATTATG
>NW_026290238.1:0-8180 GCF_023373465.1 Oncorhynchus keta | reverse complement strand
CCAATGCTCTAACCACTAGGCTACCCTGAATGAATGCTTACGAGCCTGCTGGTGCCTTCCATCGCTCACTCAGACTGCTCTATTAAATCATAGACTTAGTTATAACATGATAACACACAGAAATATGAGCCTAGGTCATTAATATGATCGAATCCGGAAACTATAAATCTCGAAAACAAGACGTTTATTCTTTCAATGAAATACGGAACCGTTCCATATTTTATCTAACGGGTGGCATCCCTAAGTCTAAATATTCCTGTTACATTGCACAATCCAGTTGGAGCAGGAGCAGAAGGGCAAAAGCTCGCTTGATCTTGATTTTCAGTATGAATTAAATTATGAAATTATTTTGCCCTTCTGCAATGAAATTAGGAGAAATAGTCCTAATTACGTAAATTTCTGGCAAATTAGGCGGCCCAAACAGTTGCATATACACTGACTCTGCGTGCAATAAACGCAAGAGAAGTGACAGTTTCACCTGGTTAATATTGCCTGCTAACCTGGATTTCTTTTAGCTAAATATGCAGGTTTAAAAATATATACCTCTTTGTGTTGATTTTAAGAAAGGCATTGATGTTTATGGTTAGGTACACATTGGAGCAACGATACGCACCGCATCGATCATATGCAACGCAGGACACGCTAGATAAACTAGTAATATCATCAACCATGTGTAGTTAACTAGTGATTATGATTGATTGTTTTTTATAAGATAAGTTTAATGATAGCTAGCAACTTACCTTGGCTTACTGCATTCGCGTAACAGGCAGTCTCCTCGTGGAGTGCAATGAGAGGCAGGTGGTTAGAGCGTTGGAATAGTTAACTGTAAGGTTGCAAGATTGAATCCCCTGAGCTGACTGAGCTGACAAGGTAAACATCTGTCGTTCTGCCCCTGAACAAGGCAGTTAACCCACTGTTCCTAGGCTGTAATTGAAAATAAGAATGTGTTGTTAACTGACTTGCCTAGTTAAATGAAGTTTAAATAAAGGTGTCAAAATAAAAAAAAGGAAAAAAATGGCTACATCGGTGTCCAAAAATACCGATTTACGATTGTTATGAAAACTTGAAATCGGCCCTAATTAAATCAGCCATTCCAATTAATCGGTCAACTTCTATTCTACACTCAATACCCCATAACGACAAAGCGAAAAAAGTTTTTCAGAAACGTTTGCAAATTTATTAAAAATAAAAAACAGGAATACCTTATTAACATAAGTATTCAGATCTGGGGAAGGGTCCTAAACTATTTCTGCAGCATTGAAGGTCCCGAAGAACACAGTGGCCTCCATCATTTTTAAATGGAAGAAGTGAACCACCAAGACTCTTCCTCGAGCTTGCCGCACGGCAAAACTGAGCAATCGGGGTAGAAAGGTCTTGGTCAAGGAGGTGACCAAGAACCCGATGTTCACTTTGACAGCTCCAAAGTTCCTCTGTGAAGATGGGATAACTTTCCAGAATTAAATCAAATCAAATTTAATTTGCCACACGCCGAATACAACAGGTTTAGACCTTACAGATAAATGCTTGACTGGATCGCGTCCATAGATACAGATCAAAAAGACTGAACAACTGGATCGCCTCTCTGGCTATCACGACTCAGGATAAGACCCAGGAAACAAGAGACAAAGGGCTGTGAGACAGAGGTTTAATCTTAGACACATGGAAAGTGGTATGTATACGGAGGGTGCGGGGCAACAGAAGACGAACAGCAGTGGGGGGCTAAGGATTTTAGAGATGAAGCGGGGGGAAAGTTTATGGGACTCCACCCGGAGGGGCAGATCCTGAGTGGATCCGGTGTCAGGTTGGGTGTGCCTGTCGCCGATACCTGGAGGTGGTCTTAAGAAGAGTGGAGGCTCTCTTCCAGGTACGCCGACATCGGCGGACGAACATCTGGGCTGAGTGTTTGCTGATTTCTTCCTCTTGCTCAGGGAAGAGCGGAGGCTGGTAACCAAAGGAACACACAAAGGGCGAGAGACCAGTGGACGAGCAGGGAAGGATGTTGCAGTCTTACTCCACCCACACAAGTTGATGGCTCCAGGTGGTGGGGTTGGCAGACACAAGGCAACAATGTGTCGTCTCCAGGTCCTGTTTGGCTTGCTCCGACTGGCCGTTAGATTGGGGATGAAACCTGGAGGACAGGCTGGCCGATGAATCAATGAGGGTGCAAAGCGCCTCTGTAATAAACATATTAACACATGTAATAACGCATTCACTGACTGTTGTCTGCCTGTGGCCTAACCATGCAATTATAGCTTGCACACTGTGTCATAACCTTCCCCTCCCCCTGTCCTCCTGTAGATACTAACCGCACTGGTACAACCCCGTACGGGTGGCTGACTAAGATAACATATACACTGGAATTCCTAAAACACACACACACTAAACCCCCTTCGGGATGGGCTCCAAAGACAAAGAACTCTGTCGAGAACCAATGGGATACGGACACCAGGCTGGAGGGGACTGTCTATCACCTACAAGCAACCTACCAGAAGCCAGGACTACCAGAATCTACCTACGTCATTTCAATGTATTAAAGGGAACTGCACATCATGTTTCGGCCAATCTTTCCGACAGTTCCATAAGAGCTAGACGAACGGGGCCGTGCAGCACGCTTTGCCAGATATCATTACGCTGGAATAAACGGCCTTTATTATACCTTATCCGCCTTGTCCAGAGTCTCAACTTGATCTCATTTCTCATGTATCTATTCATCAACACCTCCCATGGTCTCCGACCACGATCGGAGACCATGTCGACCTCCACCACAAAGTGACGGAATGGGTCCGGATGGATTAAGATGGGGGCTGTAGTGAATCGATGCTTGAGATCCGAAAATGCCCGGTCAGCAGCTGGGGACCATGTGAACGGAACTTGGATGAGGAGAGTGCAGAGAGGGGGGAAGACAGGGTGCTGTAGCCCCAGCTGAAGTGGTGGTAGAAATAACAAATCTCAGAAAATGTTGAAGCTGGACTCTGGATTGGGGTTGGGGCCACGTCACCACCACTCTCACCTTGTTAGGATCCATCTGAATGTTCCCTGCAGTGATGACGTACAGTTGAAGTCGGAAGTTTACATACACCTTTACCAAGTACATTTAAACTCAGTTTTTTCACAATTCCTGACATTTAATCCTCGTAAAAATTCCCTGTTTTAGCGTCAGTTAGGATCAACACTTTTTTTAAGAATGTGAAATATCAGAATAGTAGTAGAGAGAATGATTTATTTCAGCTTTTATTTCTTTCATCACATTCCCAGTGGGTCAGAAGTTTACATACACTCAATTAGTAGTTGGTAGCATTGCCTTTAAATTGTTTAACATGGGTCAAACGTTTCAGGAGCCTTCCACAAGCTTCCCACAATAAGTTGGGTGAATGTTGGCCCATTCTTCCTGACAGAGCTGGTGTAACCAAGTCAGGTTTTAGGTCTCCTTGCTCGCACATGCTTTTTAAGTTCTGCCCACATATTTTCTATAGGATTGAGGTCAGGACTTTGTGATGGTCGCTCCAATACCTTGACTTTGTTGTCCTTAAGCCGTTTTGCCACAACTTAGGAAGTATGCTTGGGGTCGACCCATTTGCAACCAAGCTTTAACTTCCTGACTGATATCTTGAGATGTTGCTTCAATATATCCACATCACCCCCCCCCCCTCATGATGCCATCTATTTTGAGAAGTGCACAAGTCCCACCTGCAGCAAAGCCCACAATATGATGCTGCCACCCCCGTGCTTCAAGGTTGGGGTGGTGTTCTTCGGCTTGCAAGCCTCCCTCTTTTTGCTCCAAACATAACGGTGGTCATTATGGCCAAACAGTTCTATTTTTGTTTCATCAGACCAGAGGACATTTCTCCAAAAAGTACAATTTTTGTCCCCATGTGCAGTTGCAAACCGTAGTCTGTTTTTTTATGGCTGTTTTGGAGCAGTTCTTCCTTGCTGAGCGGCCTTTCAGTTTATGTCGATATAGGACTCTTTTTTACTGTGGATATAGATACTTTTGTACCTGTTTCCTCACAAGGTCCTTTGCTGTTGTTCTGGGATTGATTTGCACCTTTCGCACTAAAGTACATTCATCTCTAGGAGACAGAACGTGTCTCCTTCCCAAGTAGTATTTTTTTTTCACTTTTATTTAACCAGGTAGGCAAGTTGAGAACAAGTTCTCATTTACAATTGCGACCTGGCCAAGATAAAGCAAAGCAATTCGACACATACAACACAGAGTTACACATGGAGTAAAACAAACATACAGTCAATAATACAGTAGAAAAATAAATCTATATACAATGTGAGCAAATGAGGTGAGATAAGGGAGGTAAAGGCAAAAAAAGGCCATGGTGGCGAAGTAAATACAATATAGCAAGTAAAACACTGGAATGGTAGATTTGCAGTGGAAGAAAGTGCAAAGTAGAGATAAAAATAATGGGGTACAAAGGAGCAAAATAAATAAATAAATACAGTAGGGGGAGAGGTAGTGGTTTGGGCAAAATTATAGATATAGGCTATGTACAGG
Organism: Oncorhynchus keta; assembly: GCF_023373465.1. Lineage (NCBI taxonomy): Eukaryota > Metazoa > Chordata > Actinopteri > Salmoniformes > Salmonidae > Oncorhynchus > Oncorhynchus keta. Next base: position 3,676 of record NW_026290238.1, on the reverse strand, counting down.
TGCAGTAATCTGTGAGTGGTTTGACAGCTGGTGCTTAAAGCTAGTGAGGGAGATAAGTGTTTCCAGTTTCAGATATTTTTGTTCGTTCCAGTCATTGGCAGCAGAGAACTGGAAGGAGAGGCGGCCAAAGGATGAATTGGTTTTGGGGGTGACCAGAGAGATATACCTGCGTGCTACAGGTGGGTGCTGCTATGGTGACCAGCGAGCTGAAATAAGAGGGGACTTTACCTAGCAGGGTCTTGTAGATGACCTGGAGCCAGTGTGTTTGGCGACGAGTATGAAACGAGGGCCAGCCAACGAGAGCATACAGGTCGCAGTGATGGGTAGTATATGGGGCTTTGGTGACAAAACGGATGGCACTGTGATAGACTGCATCCAATTTATTGAGTAGGGTATTGGAGGCTATTTTGTAAATGACATCGCCGAAGTCGAGGATCGGTAGGATGGTCAGTTTTACAAGGGTATGTTTGGCAGCATGAGTGAAGGATGCTTTGTTTGCAAAATAGGAAGCCAATTCTAGATTTAACTTTGGATTGGAGATGTTTGATATGAGTCTGGAAGAAGAGTTTACAGTCTAACCACACACCTAGGTATTTGTCGTTGTGCACATATTCTAAGTCAGAACCGTCCAGAGTAGTGATGTTGGATGGGCGGGCAGGTGCAGGAGACGATCGGTTGAAGAGCATGCATTTAGTTTTACTTGTATTTAAGAGCAATTGGAGTCCACGGAAGAGTTGTATAGCATTGAAGCTCATCTGGAGGGTTGTTAACACAGTGTCCAAAGTAGGGCCAGAAGTATACAGAATGGTGTCATCTGCATAGAGGTGGATCAGAGACTCACCAGCAGCAAGAGCGACATCATTGATGTATACAGAGAAGAGAGTTGGTCCAAGAATTGAACCCTGTGGCACCCCCATAGAGACTGCCAGAGGCCCGGACAACAGGCCCTCCGATTTGACACACTGAACTCTATCAGAGAAGTAGTTGGTGAACCAGGCGAAGCAATCATTTGAGAAACCAAGGCTATCGAGTCTGCCGATGAGGATGTGGTGACTGACAGAGTCGAAAGCCTTGGCCAGGTCAATGAATACGGCTGCACAGTATTGTTTCTTATCGATGGCGGTTAAGATATCGTTTAGGACCTTGAGCGTGGCTGAGGTGCACCCATGACCAGCCCTTAAACCAGATTGCATAGCGGTTAAGGTATAGTGGGATTCGAAATGGTTGGTGATCTGTTTGTTGACTTGGCTTTCGAAGACCTTAGAAAGGCAGGGTAGGATAGATATAAGTCTGTAGCAGTTTGGGTCAAGAGTGTGTCCCCCTTTGAAGTGGGGGATGACCGCAGCTGCTTTCCAATCTTTGGGAATCTCAGATGACACGAAAGAGAGGTTGAACAGGCTAGTAATAGGGGTTGCAACAATTTCGGCAGATCATTTTAGAAAGAAAGGGTCCAGATTGTCTAGTCCGGCTGATTTGTAGGGGTCCAGATTTTGCAGCTCTTTCAGGACATCAGCTGACTGGATTTGGGAGAAGGAGAAATGGGGAAGGCTTGGGCGATTTGCTGTGAGGGGTGCAGTGTTATTGACCGGGGTAGGGGTAGCCAGGTGGAAAGCATGGCCAGCCGTAGAAAAATGCACGTTGAAATTCTCAATTATAGTGGATTTATCGGTGGTGACAGTGTTTCCTATCCTCTATAGCTGGGAGGAGGTGTTCTTATTCTCCATGGACTTTACAGTGTCCCAGAACTTTTTTGAGTTTGTGTTGAAGGAAGCAAATTTCTGCTTGAAAAAGCTAGCCTTGGCTTTTCTAACTGCCTGTGTATAATGGTTTCCAGCTTCCCTGAAAAGTTGCATATCACGGGGGCTGTTTGATGCTAATGCAGAACGCCATAGGATGTTTTTGTGTTGGTTAAGGGTAGTCAGGTCTGGAGAGAACCAAGGGCTATATATGTTCCTGATTCTACATTTCTTGAATGGGGCATGCTTATTTAAGATGGTGAGGAAGGCATTATAAAAAATAACCAGGCATCCTCTACTGACGGGATGAGATCAATATCCTTCCAGGATACCCCGGCCAGGTCGATTAGAAAGGCTTGCTCGCTGAAGTGTTTCAGGGAGCATTTGACAGTGATGAGTTAGGGTCGTTTGACCGCTGACCCATTACTGATGCAGGCAATGAGGCAATGATCGCTGAGATCCTGGTTGAATACAACAGAGGTGTATTTAGAGGGCAGGTTGGTCAGGATGATATCTATGAGGGTGCCCGTGTTAACGGATTTAGGGTTGTACTTGGTAGGTTCCATGATAATTTGTGTGAGATTATCAGCATCTAGCTTAGATTGTAGGACGGCCGGGGTGTTATGGCAAGGGAACTCCACCCCCCCATTCAGCTGAAAAGGTGGCGCAGGGAATTCCAAAATATTCTTTAGAAATATTTAACTTTCACACATTAACAAGTCCAATACCTCAAATGAAAGATAAACATCTTGTTCATCTACCCATCATGCCCGATTTTTTAAATGTTTTACAGCGAAAACACAACATATTATGTTAGACCACCACCAAATCAAAGGGAAAACGCAGCCATTTTTTCCCAGCCAAAGATAGAGTCACAAAAGCAGGATTAGAGATAAAATTAATCACTAACCTTTTGAAAATCTTCATCAGATGACACTCATATGACATGTTACACATTTATGTTTTGTTCGATAATATGCATATTTATATCCACAAATCTCGGTTTACATTGACACCATGTTCAGAACTGCCTCCAAAATATCCGGAGGAATTATAGAAAGCTACGCCAGATAACAGAAATACTCATCATAAACTTTGACTAAAGATACATGTTCTAGATATAATTAAAGATACACTGGTTCTTAATGCAAACGCTGTGTCAGATTTTTTTAAACGTTACGGAAAAAGCCTAACATTGCAATAATCTGAGACAGCGCTCAGACGTAAAAGTATTTCTCCGCCATGTTGGAGTCAACAGAAATACGAAATTACCACATAAATATTCCCTTACCTTTGATGATCTTTCATCAGAATGTGATGCAAGGAGTCCTAGTTCCACAATAAAGCGTTGTTTTGTTCCATAATGTCCAATACTAGTGTCCAATTAGCTGCATTTGCTATCACTTTCAGCTCACGTGCCCAAAAACTGACTGCTGGTCCAGGACAACTCGCATGAAAACTTCGAAAAGATATATTCCAGGTCGAATAAACTGGTCAAACTAAGTAGAGAATCAATCTTTAGGATGTTATTATCATATATATCCAATAACATTCAAACCGGATCATACGTTTTCAGCTGCAGCCAAATGGAACGGTGGTAGCACCCACAGAGAAATGAGCCACAGGAAAATGGCATTCTGTCGGGACACTTGACTATCTCCCCTCCCATTGGGTCAAAGTTCACAGCAAATGCTCCATTCCACTTTCTACTGAATGAGGACATCTAGTGGAAGGCGTAGGAAGTGCTACCAGATCCATATCTTGTTGGGAAAGGAGGGGGCGATGACGTCAAAGTTGCCCCACATTCAGAATTTCACTTCTTGTTTGGAAGATTGCCTGCCCTATTTTTTTTTTTTTACCTTTATTTAACCAGGCAAGTGAGTTAAGAACATATTCTTATTTTCAATGACAGCCTGGGAACAGTGGGTTAACTGCCTGTT
>NW_026290237.1:0-20606 GCF_023373465.1 Oncorhynchus keta | reverse complement strand
TGTGTTTTTCCCAAGCAATTGAATCTAAGGTAAAACAAATGAAAATGCACATAGTTTGCTGTCATTTCAACTGCTTGATGTGATTGTGTTACGCTGTAACACTGAATTTCCTTGATACAGATTAAACTGGCTAGCTAGCGAAGGAGAAGTAATGTTAGCTTGTGATTAGTTGTGAATAAGAAAGATAAAAGTTAGCACTTAACTAGTAGATAGTCTCCATCAGCAGATGTTCCCAGGTATTGTTTTGAGATAGCCGTCTTGAACATATATATAACTGAAGCTCGCATCCGCTACAAGACCATGGTGCTTGCCTACGGAGCTGTGAGGGGAACGGCACCTCAGTACCTCCAGGCTCTGATCAGGCCCTACACCCAAACAAGGGCACTGGCGTTCATCCACCTCTGGCCTGCTCGCCTTCCTACCACTGAGGAAGTACAGTTCCCGCTCAGCCCAGTCAAAACTGTTCGCTGCTCTGGCCCCCAATGGTGGAACAAACTCCCTCACGACGCCAGGACAGCGGAGTCAATCACCACCTTCCGGAGACACCTGAAACCCCACCTCTTAAGGAATACCTAGGATAGGGTAAGTAATCCTTCTCACCCCCCTTTAAGATTTAGATGCACTATTGTAAAGTGACTGTTCTACTGGATGTCATAGGTGAATGCACCAATTTGTAAGTCGCTCTGGATAAGAGCTGCCTGCTAAATGACTTAAATGTAAATGTAAATGTAAATTGCCAAGAAACTGAAGATCTCGTACAACGCTGTGTACTACTCCCTTCACAGAAAAGCACAAACTGGCTCTAACCAGAATAGAAAGAGGAGTGGGAGGCCCCGTGCACAACTGAGCAAGAGGACAAGTACATTAGAGTGTCTAGTTCGAGAAACAGATGCCCCACAAGTCCTCAACTGCAGCTTCATTAAATAGGCACCCGCAAAAACACAGTCTTAACGTCAACAGTGAAGAGGCAACTCTGAGATGCTGGGCTTCATTGCGAGGTTACAAAGAAAAAGCCATATCTCGTGGACTGGCCAATAAAAATAAAATATTAAGAAGAACACAGACATTGAACAGTGGAAGATGGGAAAAAAGTGTTATGGACAGACAAATCTAATTTTGAGGTGTTTGGATCACAAAGAAGAAGATTCATGAGACGCAGAAAAATGAAAAGATGCTGGAGGAGTTCTTGCCGCCATCTGTCAAGCGTGGAGGCAAAGTGATGGTATGGGGGTTCTTTGGTGGGGGTAAAGGGAGATTTGTACAGGGTAAAAGGGATCTTGAAGAAGGAAGGCTACCCTGCTTAATTGGAACCACTTCTCCTATAACAGGACAATGCCCCAAAGCACAGCACCAACATGCAATAACTATTTAGGGAAGAAGCAGTCAGCTGGTATTCTGTCTATAATGGAGTGGCCAGCACAGTCACCGGATCTCAACCCTATTGAGCTGTTATGGGAGCAGCTTGACCGTATGGTACATAAGAAGTGCCCATCAAGCCAATCAAACTTGTGAGAGGTGCTTCAGGAAGCATGGGGCGAAATCTCTTCAGATTACCTCAACAAATTAGAATGCCAAAGGTCTGCAAGGTTGTAATTGCTGCATATGGAGGATTCTTTTGATGAAAGCAAAGTTTGAAGAACACAATTATTATTTAATTTAAAATATATATATTTAAATCATTATTTTTAACCTTGTCAACGCCTTGACTATATTTATTATTCCTTTTTTCCTATTTATGTTTTCATGGAAAACAAGGACATTTCTAAGTGACCCCAAATTTTTCAACAGCAGCATACATTAAACATGACAAGATCAGCCTCACCTTTCTGTGATGTCCAGAGTTCGCCTAAGCAAACAAACAGTATATTAAAATGTTTTTCCAGATCGCTCAAGAATGTTACCACAATCAAATCAAATCAAATTATATTGGTCACATACACATATTCAAAAGATGTTATTGCGGGTGTAGTGAAATGCAATGCCAACCCATGATGGTTTAGACAACATCATACACATCTACCCATTATCTCATGGACGGTACATTAAAACTGGTATATCATCTGGCCACCTAGCCATTATAGTTTCAACATAGTTTCATCATCCCTTGACTCCAGCAGATGCCTGAATCAAGACTTTCACAGTTACTGAAATACTCCATGGTTTAATCAATGCTTTCTTTGAGAATTCGATTAAATTAAATTAAATGAAACCCTAAGATATCACACAGAAAACAGGCTTACTTGACCTTCAAAAGGCGACGAGGTGCATAACACAGCAGCATCACTACTTTTCCAGCCAAGTTGTCAGTGATAGACGGTGGAGGCTGCTGAGAGGGGAGGACGGTGTCTATAATAATGGCCGGAACTGACAAAAATGGAATAGCATCAAACACATGGAAACCAAGTGTTAGATATATTTTTTGAACCATTCCACGGATTCCACTCCAGTAATTACCACGATCCCGTTCTCCTTAATTAAGGTGCCACCAACTCCTGTGATGGATAGACAGAGAGTGCCCCATCTCACAGTCTCTCACTGCTTATTATGAGGTTGACAAGTCCGCTGACAAAGTGAGGTTGTGTCCTAAATAGAACCCTAGCCCTATGAGCCCTGGTCGAATGTGGTGCACTATATAGGGAACAGGGTGCCGTTTGAGACACAACCCTACTTTCTTAGCCAAAGATTATGAAATACATGTTGCAGTGATGTAGCGTTCCATGGATTCCCCCTTTATTTCTCCTTTATTTAACCAGGTCAGATGAAAACAAATTCTCATTTACAACTGCGATCTGCCAAGATAAAGTTAAAGCTGTGTGACACAAACAACAACACAGAACTACATGGAATAAACAACGCATAATCAATAACACAATAGAAAAGTATATATAAAGTGTGTGAAAAATGAGGTAAGTTTAGGGGGTAAGGTAATAAATAGGCCGTAGTGGCAAAATATTTACAATTTAGCAATTAAACACTGAGTGATAGATGTGAAGATGAATGTGTAAGTAGAGATACTGGGGTGCAAAGGTGCAAAAAATAAATAAATAATATGGGGATGAGATAGTTAGGTGGGCTATTTACCGATGGGCTATGTACAGGTGCAATGATCTGTAAGCTGCTCTGACAGCTGATGTTTAAAGTTAGTGAGGGAGATAGGAGTCTCCAGCTTCAGTGATTTTTGCAAGTCGTTTCCAGTCATTGGCAGCAGAGAACTGGAAGGAAAGGCGGCCAAAGAAGCAATTGGCTTTGGGGCTGACCAGTGAACATATACTGCTGGAGCCGTGCTACGGGTGGGTGATGCTATGGTGACCAGTGAGCTGAGATAAGGCGGGCATTACCTAGCAAAGACTTATAGATGACCTGGAGCTAGTGGGGTCTGGCGACGAATATGTAGCGATGGCCAGCCAACGAGAGCATACAGGTCACAGTGGTGGGTAGTATATGGGGCTTTGGTGAGAAAGTGGATGGCACTATGATAGACTGCATCCAATTTGCTGAGTGTTGAGGCTATTTTGTAAATGACATCGCCAAAGTCATGGATCGGTAGGATAGTCAGTTTTACGAGGGTATGTTTGGCAGTGTGAGTGAAGGATGCTTTGTTGTGAAATAGGAAGCCGATTCTAGATTTAATTTTGAATTGGAGATGCTTAATGTGAGTCTGATGGAGAGTTTACAGCCTGACCAGACACCTAGGTATTTGTAGTTGTCCACATATTATAAATCAGAATCATCCAGAGTTATGATGCTAGACGAGCTGACAGGTGCGTGGCAGCAATCGGTTGAAAACATGCATTTAGTTTTACTTGCATTTAAGAGCAGTTGGAGGCCACGGAAGGAGTGTTGTATGGCAATGAAGTTCATTTGAGGTAAGTTAACACAGTGTCCAAAGAAGTCCAGAGGTATACAGAATGGTGTTGTCTGCATAGAGGTGGATCTGAGAATCACTAGCAGCAAGAGCGACATCATTGATGTATACAGAAAAGAGAGTCGGCCCGAGAATTGAACCCTGTGGCAACCCCATAGAGACTACCAGAGGTCCGGGACAACAGGCCCTCCGATTTGACACACTCTACCTGTCTGAGAAGTGGTTATGAACCAGGCGAAGCAGCCATTTGAGAAACCAAGGCTGTTGAGTCTGCCGATAAGAATGCGGTGATTGACAGAGTCGAAAGCCCTGGCCAAGTCGATGAATAAGGCTGCACAGTATTGTCGATGGCGATATGATATCGTTAGGACCTTGAGCTTGGCTGAGGTGCACACATGACCAGTTCGAAAACAGATTGCATAGCGGAGAAGGTACGGTGGGATCCGAAATGGTGGTGATCTGTTTGTTAACTTGCTTTCAAAGACCTTAGAAAGGCAGTGTAGGATAGATTTAGGTCTGTAACAACCTTGAGTTTTACAACTGATTGGGGGGCCTGGGGGATAAACGTGAACCTTGGTTATTGCTTTAGTGTTTTTGCAGTAACACTTTTGTAACGGGAATTTCCAGGTGAACAAAAAGGAGGTTAAACCAAAATAAGGTTAATCAAAAAGTTCCTTATAAGGTTCATTAAAACTAACCAAGCTTAATCCAATAATTCAGGGACACACTCCAGAACAGAAGCAGAGAAATGTCTAACGAGCCCTAGGAGAGAGGCCCTTACAGTATATTCTAATCTGACATTTGGCATAGGTCCCCAGATCCTCAAAAGTTCTACAGCTGCACCATCGACAGCATCCTGACCCGGTTGCATCACCACCTGGTATGGCAACTGCTTGGCATCTGACCGTAAGGCACTACAGAAGGTAGTGTACAGCCAGATGCATCACTGGGGCCAAGTTCGCAAAGACTCCCGTCACCCAAGTTATAGACTGTTCTCTGCTTTGCACGGCCAAGCGGTACCTAGGACCAAAAGGCTACTTAACAGCTTCTACCCACAAGCCATAAGACTGCTGAACAACAAATCAAATAGCCACCCAGACTATTTACATTGACCCCCACTGTTTTTTACACTGCTGCTACTTGCTGTTTATCTAGTCACCTTACAAATGACCTCAACTAACCTGTACCCCGCACATTATTTCGGTACCAGCACTCGTTTATAGCCTCATTATTGTTATGTACATTTCTTGTGTTACTTTTTGATTGAATAGATTTTTAAAAAACTTGAGTTTATTTAGTAAATAACTCTACTTCTTCAACTGCATTGTAGGTTTAAAGGGCTTGTAAGTAAGCATTCCCGTGATAAGGTCTACACATTTTATTTGATTTGATATATAAACCCTTCTCATAAAACATTATCAAGGTTTACACATAAAGGAGCGTATATGTCGCTTATACTGGTATTGAATTTAAAGTTTTCTTAAATCCAATTATTTTAAATGTAGGCCGAAAGCGCCAGAGAACAATTAGAATGGCCATATAGGCTAAAACGTTTTCTAAGAAAAAAACAATAGACGACCCCAAAGGCATCTATTTGGTCATTCTTCTGAGTAAATTCAAATTCAAACAAATCACAGCTTAGGGACTTGCAAATTAATAAAGACTACTAGGCAAGTACTACATAATGACTATGTTTGGGGCATTTTATTGAATAGTTTGCTGGTGCAGTTGCCTAGTAGGCTATGATTTCCTCGTTGTGGGCTTTTATTATAGAGGAAGCTACAGGTCCACTGTCATGTTACTGCCATGAAGTGTATAAGTTCATTCACTCTCGGAGCCTAGACAACTGATGGTCACAGCCACACAGCATAGGATGTTGGAGAAAATTATATTACACCTTGTCTTTTAGCTTGAAACTATACTGATTTTTGGCAAAAAAAATAGTATTTTAAATAGCTTTTTTAATACGATCGGTGCGTAAACGGATATGTATTTTGTCACTACAGTTTCGGCATGTGACAGCCGCATTATCGACTCATCTCTCAACTTTAGGCTGCGGAAGAAAGGCTGGACCGTGGTTGTAGTTTTAGGTGTTGTTAATCTCTTTAGTGGTTTTATTTAATTTAATGGGTTACTCGAATGGTCAAGAAAGACACAGACGCGAATTGAAACAGCTTTATTACCGTGACACTTCAACGCAAGATAATGGATAACACGACCCTTAATAACAGCGTTGTAACTCCGAAGTTTAAGGATATACATTTACCCAATGCAGCTACTACAACTACTACTAACACTACTTCTACTACAACTTTGTGGAATAAGTTTGAAAAATGTCCTGATCCGTCTCCTCATCTGGGTACGTAGGCTATGATTTGATCAATTCATTTTAATTCAAGGGCTGGTATTTAATCAGAAATGCACAGCAGAAACATTATATTGTATTATACATGTAATTGTTATAAACACGTACGATGACTCTTTATAACACATTACTTGGAGGCTATTTCCATGCTGATTTTTTTCAAATTCTTCTGTCATGCACATATGGACTGTATTTGTTCCCCTAATCAAGCATGGAACCTGAATCTAGATAGTTTGGCCTCCCAAGAAAATACATTAAAACTTTATATATTTAATCGAACTGTTTGGCCAAAAATAACAAGCAAATGAAATATATATAATTATCAGCCATAACATTCATGGGATCATTCTCTGGGATCTTCTCCAAACATATACCAAACATTAGAGCACCTTCTTAATATTGAGTTGCACCCCTTCGTCCCCTATGCCCTCAGAACAGCTTCAATTCGTCAGGAATTGACTCTACAAGGTGTCTGACTCAATGCTTCCACAGTTTTGGGGAGTTTTGTCAAAAAGTTGGCTGGATGTCCTCTGGGTGGTGGATGATTCTTCATACACACAGGAAACCGTTGAGCATGAAAATCCCAGCAGTGTTGCAGTTCTTGCGCCTGTGACACCTACTGCATACCCTGTTCGACACAAAAAAATGTTATCATGTCCATTCACCCTCTGAATGGCACACACCACAATTCATATCTCAATTGTCTCAAGGCTTTAATTAACTGTCTCCTCCTCTTCACATAAGTGACATAAATAAGGGATCACTGGCTTTCACCTGGATTCACCTTTTCCAGTCTATGTCATGGAAAGAGCAGGTGTTCTTAATGATTTGTATACTGGCACAGTCGCATCAAACATTGTATTATGTAGTTATACATATATTATGTAGTTGTGTATCTCATTAGGCCTATATTTCCTGGCTTTAAATGAAAGTTAATACGAGGAAAGATCTCTCGATTGATTTCATGTTAAGCCGAGCTGCATTGTGAAGTTTGGTCTCTGTTGCTGAAACTAACTATATGTTCTGTGTTCAGCTCAACCACGGCTCGGGGCAAATACTTTCAGCAGCATAGACCATACTTTTTTGGGGGGACGAGATAACACACATTTCCTCTTAACCTCTGAACTGCCTGTTGCAAAGAAACAAGCATGAGATATACATTAAGTCAGCACCATTTCCTTTAGATCTGCGCGTCAAATCAAATTTTATTGGTCACGTACACATGGCTAGCAGATGTTATTTCAGAGGGGTTTGGGTTAAATGCGGAAGACACATTTCAGTTGAAGGCATTCAGTTGTACAACTGACTAGGTATCCCCCTTTCCCTTTATTGCGAGTGTTACGAAATGCTTGTGTGTAAGCTAAATGCTTGTGTGTAAGCAAAATGCTTGTGACATCAATAAGGGATGCGTGCATGCGCGTGCGTGTGTGTGTGTGTGTGTGTGTGTGTGTGTGTGTGTGTGTGTGTGTGGTGTGTGTGTGCATGCACGTGTGTTTGTGTGTGTGCTCTATTTTTCTACATGAGGTCAAAGGCTGAAAACTTTGAACAAAGAGAGAGCGAGATAGAGCAAGGAGTGATGGAGGTGTGAAGGCAGAAAGTGAAAAGGAAGTGAATGTGGTTGAGGAACAGGAAGAGGTGTGTGAGAGTTTATGAGAGATCAAGAGATCTGTTTCTCCTGACCTGCAGTGGGGCCTCTCAGGGTGGAGTTCTCTACGCCTGTCAGCTTGGACACAGTGAGGAAGGAGAACCCAGGTCTGCAGGGAGGAGGTCGCTACAAACCACAAGACTGCGCCGCCCTCCAAAAGGTTGCTCTAATCATCCCCTTCCGCCATCGCGACGATCACCTCAAGTTCTGGCTCTATTACCTCCATCCCATCCTTCAGCGCCAACAGCTGGACTACGGCGTCTATGTCATCAATCAGGTAAAGCCAGAGAAACCAGTCTAATCTCTGTGCGTGACTGGTTTCATCTATTCACTGAACTCACCTTTCAGAGTCTGTCTGAACAAAGAAAGCCGCTCGGTTGTCATGCATTTGTTTATTCATGCCTGAAGGTTTCCACACAAGTAACCTCCCACCCGTCATTGTAGATACCAGGAAGAACGTTAACGTGTGTCGCAACATCCCCCTTCACAGTGACAAATCATTACTCAGGGGCTTTAAACAGAGGCTAAATCTCGATAGGCCTATCCTTGATTCCTTGTGTCCTCTCCAGCCGTCCTTCACCCTCGCTTCCTACAGAAAATGTAAGAGGGATGAAAGAAGAGGAAACGTAAATGTACGGAACTACGAAATGATAGATTTGTAAGAAGTGCGACGTTTGTGAGAAACTAAGAGAGCTCTGAGAGAGACACTGAGAGAGACACTGAAACAGGAGATAGACAGGCATCCATCCCCAGCCCCCCAGCTTTCCAGCCCCAGCGCCCCGACTCCACACAAGCCCAGGCCTGTGCTTTAAGCACAGACATGGTTCAGCTGTGAGTTGAAGTTTATACTCACTATCTGTAAACCACCAGGTGTCTCTCACAGATAATCAGAGGGCACAGCCAAGTCACCGTGATGAACAAATGGAAGCCTTCGGTTTGCAACATGGAGTGTTTCTATCAAATAACCGTGATGTCATCAAGTATGAGTTTATTCTAATGTATTGTTTTAAAAAGGACAACATATCTTACATGTTATAAGAGGAACTAAACATGTTTGACACTGATTGTGTGGTATCTCAGGTCTATGTATTTCTGTTGGACGGTTTCTCCCGTGGGCAAACGTTTGTAAGTTTAAGTCAACAGATTTAGTCATTGTGAAAGGATTTCGCCACAGATGCATCTTGCTGTCTTTGTAGACCGATTAGAAAACAGATATGGCAGTATGGCGCCCATCCTACACTACTGGAAGAGAAAAGAGTCAATGGCTCGCTATAGAATGGCAAAGCACCCTTATTTTTAGCCATGTAGGATGCTCCTATACAAATGTTCTCACAAGGAAATATTTGTTGTGAGGATGATTAAAATCACCATCCAACGATTCATCCTCACCAGCTGAAGTTGTTTGACTGCATACCGCTGACATCTTCTCACTTTCTTTTTTATTCTCCCCTCTTTCCTCCTTTGCACCACATCATCACCTCAATGAACTCTGCCTTTCTTAACAGTAATGATAAAGAGACAGAGGACTACTTTCTCTCTCCCATAGATACAAAAAAAAGTTACATTAAGGGGGCAATACACAGTTAAAAGCAATAACAAAAGCGGACTCCCTGCTTCTGTTTTTTTTAAATAGGGCCTGGAGAAATGTAACAACTCTTAGAATTCATTAGATGGAGCTATTGATGCAAAGACAGATCATCAAGATATCAACAATTATAGTTTTAAGCATATTTTCAGGCTATGCATTTTACAATGTTCACAAACATTGGGGTAAAACCAGCTTATATTTTGGGTTCTGATGGGGTATGAAAGTTGAATTAAACTCAAAGGCATTTATTTATACATTATATTCTTCAGAATCAATGCATTTCTATCCTTAATTTATACGTTCAAAATTGGATGTAACTGCAGATTGCCCCCCTTAAAGCATGAACATGGTCAGGTATAGTACTTTTCGGGATATAGCAGGCATCTCTAATTATGAAGACCAAACAAAGGCAACTGATTAAAGCAATTGTAGATGAGAGGGCATGCTTATTTAGCACAGCTGTGCGATCACAGGTCAAGGCGGATCCGTGTGAGGTAGATCAGCGCAGCCGTGATAAAAAAAAAAGAAGAAAGTTGTTTAGCACAACCTGGTGAACAATTGCTTTTCTACAACGGGTTACCAATTAGATAAACACTTGATTTCGTTATGTATTCATAGGATTTACTATTTAGATCCCTCAATTAAAATATGGGCCTGGTCTGACTAAATCTTAGTTGTTAGCCAAACCGGCTGGTCGTTCATTCTATCCGTTAGGTTTCCGGAGCCGTGACCCACTCGTGAAGTATTTTTGTTCCATATCCAGTCGTTCGGCCTAAATGTTTATGGCAACGCTCTTATCCCTTGCTTGCTAGCTAACCAACTAAGGCTAACGCTGTCACGTCAAACTGTGTAGCCAGAATAACAGCAAAGTAGCTGTATTTGAGTTTGTTTAAGCTGTTTTCTATTGACATTTATTTGGATGCATCCATAACAATGAGCTAATGATGCACGATTTTCCCTGACATAGAACATTTGCTCTCCTGGTACACCAACACAGTCACTTCAAACGGAAGCAGGAACGACCGCACACTAGCTGCATTTAATTTAGTTTGATTCATGATTTCGACGGGCTGAGAAAATCTGTTTGTCTCGTCCTGACACCATTGTCCTCATTGGGACAGTGGAGATAGAATTTCAACAAATGTCAGAGACCGACAGCAACATTTGTACAACCCCCCGTTGTTGCAAACCAAATGTAATGCCTCGATCAGACCGACATTGTTTGGCGTTTTGGCACAACAGAAGTACATTCACTTCCAATGGAACGCTGCGTTTGCCTTGTATGCATATACTTGACAATATTAGCAAAAGGTGAATGTTAAACTTTTATTGCACACATATAGAGTAACACTTTTGGATTACATAATGGGGAAGTTTGACTGCAGAATTGATTGCACAGCATTGATGTTATGACACTGTCGGTCTGATTGAGGCGTTAGGCTAGAAGCACGGGAGATAATGTCTGGATCCTTTTTATAGTGGAAATCAAGTTAATGAATGACCTGTCTGGGCTGATGGGACAGTGGATGCGCAGTGATTTCTCGGATGGAACAGAAAGCAATATGCCAATTTTTGCATTATAGGCTTACCCGTGCTAAACTGGTTATTTAGTATGGCTTAGACCGTGTCTCAACCAATCACAAAGCTTGTTTTGACCAACCTGTTGTAGAATTGTAACTTTAGATTTTTGTTGTTGCTTATATAATCAAATTCAATATTATTTTATTTTTGTGGTGTATTTGAATGACAGAATCACCACTTCGGCCCTAACTGTCAGCTGGTGACTACTACGCATTGGTAGTGAAGAGTAGCCTACTCCTATGAAGATGCCATTGACAGTGTAGAGGAAAGAACTGTGTCCTTACATGACTTCTACAGGTGCTTCCTGTTCTTGAAACCAAGATGGCAGATAACGTCTCTCTCTCTCTCTCTCTCTCTCTCTCTCTCTCTCTCTGTTCTCACATTCTGACATACTAATAACTACTACTAACTCTGTTTCCACTCTCCTAGCACTGCATGTTTGAAACCAATCACATCTCTGCTAAAGTATGGTTGGGTTCTTCCAATGCTCGGTGGCTTTCTTCTTCTCCTTCTGCTTTCTCCTGAGGTAACTAAGAGCGACTGTAGGTATACTCCGCGGTTCTCTAACACGCTGTTGCTTAGTTTCTGACATTTCTTAAGGGGAAGTCCCTTGGTGTTTCTAGTTAGTGTATTACATGATGGTTATGCAAATATTGTTTACTTTCCTCATATGAGATAAGGACAAAACCTGTCTGGGGCTCCTAGGGGTGAGCTGACAGACACACATGAAGCATAGTCCGAGACGAAATGTATTTTTAGACCAGGACTAGGCTTAATCTGTGTCCAAGAAGCGGGCCCCGAGTGACTGTCTTTTTGAAGGTGGTGCGTTGATCTGAAGTAATCTGTAAAAGAAAAAAGTAGTGAGTGCGGACCTTCCTTTCTTTTTATTTATAGTACTTTGCTCATATGCTAATGACAATGCGAAGTTAGCTGGGTGTTGGGAAAGAGAACTGGCTGGAATGTAATGTTGCAGCTCAGTAGATCTTCAGGCTGTCAGGAACTTAGAAAACTGGTCTGCTTGCTTTTTAAAAATGTATTTAACTAGGGAAGTCAGTTAAGAACACATTCTTATTTACAACGACTGCCTAACCCAGCCAAACCCTAAACCAGACAATGTTGGGACAATTGCTCACCGCCCTATGGGACTCCCAATCACAGCCAGTTGTGATACAGCCTGGAATCAAACCAGGGTCTGTCGTGACACCTCTAGCACTGAGATGCAGTGCTTTACACCGCTATGTCAGTAAATCTTTAAATAATTTACCCAACAATGGGAGATCTGTGACAGCTAAGAAGATTAAAAATACTTTCTATGTCTGTGATGTGATTGCCCCACCTAGATAACTGTAAGTCGCTCTGGATAAGAGCGTCTGCTAAATGACTCAAATGCAAAATGCAAGAGTACATCAACTTGAAATCAATTTGCATATACCAGATTTTTTTTAAATACACTTTTTGATGAATTAAACATGTTCTAAGGACAAACTTTATTCAATTATAAGTGAATATTTGGCAATTAATTTAGCTTACCCATGTTTTAAATATTACTGTCATTTCTTCATTAGGATGGAGACAACACATTCAACAGGGCCAAGCTGATGAACATTGGCTATGCTGAGGCCCTGAAAGAGTACGACTACGACTGCTTTGTGTTCAGTGATGTGGACATCATCCCCATGGATGACCGCAACCCCTACAAATGCTTCAGCCAGCCCAGACACCTGTCTGTCTCCATGGACAAGTTTGGCTTCAAGTACGGCACAAAACTCAACCGACAACTTCTTTCTCATTTTCATTAATTGGGACTCTTCCTCAATTCATACAATGAGTACATAGCTAGAATAGTAGTAAACAAGTATATCTGTTTATGTTTAGTCTAACCTTTTCATTACTTGGCTCTTTGTATGGGCCAGATGAGAAATATTTTGTCTTTGTCTCATCCATAGGTTGCCCTATAACCAGTACTTTGGCGGTGTCTCAGCGTTAAGTAAGGAGCAGTTCCTGGAAATCAACGGCTTTCCCAACAACTACTGGGGCTGGGGTGGTGAAGATGACGACATTTTCAACAGGCAAGACAGTGCATTCCAATCCAAACAGACTTTTAAAGCATTACGGATGAGTCTATATTAAAGTCAGACTTGGCAAGAGGACATCATCCCTTTCTAATGTTACCGATGCATTGTCTAATGCTCATGCAAAACACAATCTATTCACCAGGGTGTTAGGGTCAGTCAATTCAGAAACTGAAATGGCATTTTTTTTTCAATATTTTTTTTTTTAATAAACTGAAAAGGAGAAGCTGTTTACTTAAAAAGTTGTCACGTTTTTAAAAACTTAAATCACTTCCTGAATTGAATTAGAATTTTTTAATTTTTTTTATTATTTTACCTTTATTTAACCAGGCAAGTCAGTTAAGAACACATTCTTATTTTCAATGACGGCCTGGGAACAGTGGGTTAACTGCCTGTTCAGGGGCAGAACGACAGATTTGTACCTTGTCAGCTCGGGGTTTGAACTCGCAACCTTCCGGTTACTAGTCCAACGCTCTAACCACTAGGCTACCCTGCCGCCCCAATTGACCCCAACCCTGAATTCCACAGTATTTCCAACTTGTATGCAAAGTCCATTATAATAATAAACTCTGATTTCCACAGGTTGAGCTCCAGAGGAATGTCCATCTCTCGTCCAGATGGCGAGGTCGGAAAATGCCGGATGATCCGTCACGAGAGAGACAAACTAAACGACCCAAATCCTCAGAGGTAAAGCTTCAGATTAGAACAACCACATTCAACAGGTTCCCACAATGTTGTACCTTTAAAAAGAAAATGTAGATTTTAAGGGGAAAGTTTTTATTTCTTCATGATAGCATCAGCATTGTTACTCAGCCATCACAGCCAAGAAAATATTGGCTATTGTATGGCCCCAGAATTGACATATCAGTGCATCCCTAATATCTTCATAGGAGGATAGTAGACTGATGAGTCGCTTTCCTTTGCAGGTTTGACAGAATACAACGCACGAGACTGACGATAAATACAGATGGGATCAGCTCTCTCAAGTACAAAGTCGTCAAAGTGGAAAAGGATGCTCTGTTCACGAAAAATCACAGTAGATGTGGGGAAACCTTAGTGAAAGTGGATAAATGTTAGTAGTTATTTTGCACATCCTTTATCACAAGGTGGGAGGGCAGAGAAAGCACAGCGGAACCACGGAGTGCAGTACTGAGAATACTCTGAATTCTCCGGAACACGTGTATTTATTGTGGAAACAAATGGACAGCACTTGGATGAATGTGATGGCACAACAAGACCTCATAAATATCAGAGTGGATCAAAATGTTTGATCAACATGTTTGACTTCTAATGGCAGGACAAGGGAAAGGGCGTGGGATGAAGAAGTTATTTTGTATGTCATTTGTAATGAGTTGTCTTTGTGTAATTCTGTAAGGGAGAACTACTTGGTTTAAATGTGTATATAAGTTGTATACATTTGCATATAGTTAATACATATTTTATATATTGTTTCTTTCATTTTCGGCTTAGATATTTGAGATGATTATGGGTTTAATATATTTTTTTGCGGAAACGTTTCCCATGTTTGAAACTGTGTGAAAGGTCTTAATCACAATCTAAAAGCAACGATTGGTTTGGTTACTTATATATGTTTCTAAGAACATCACTTGTCTGCTGTGATTCTGTACGTTCACTACCTGTGACATGATCACTTCGATGCTTCTTTACATTCAAACCCTATTCAGTACCTGTATGAATGATCACTTCCATGCTTCTTTACATTCAAGACCTGTTCACTACCTGTGACATGATCACTTCCATGCTTCTTTACATTCAAACCCTATTCAGTACCTGTATGAATGATCACTTCCATGCTTCTTTACATTCAAGACATGTTCACTACCTGTTACATGATCACTTCCATGCTTCTTTACATTCCAACCCTATTCAGTACCTGTATGAATGATCACTTCCATGCTTCCTTACATTCAAGACCTGTTCCCTACCTGTGACATGATCACTTGCATGCTTGTTTTACATTTTAATTATTCAAAATCTATTTTTATTGAATACATTTAACTTTAATTGTCCTGTTGGGCTATTGAATATATTAATTTATTATAGTTAAAATGATTGGAATATGTGTTTAATTGAATTGATTTCATTTCAAGTCTTCAATTGGGGACTCCAAAAAGTGACTAGAGACCTAGCTCTGGATTTCCACCCTGTTACAAGGAAACCAGTAATGGATTAATTTGTGGTTAGTCAAATAATTAACAAGAAACACTAGTGAATCAGTCTAAGGAAATCCCAGACCTAGGGCAACATTGTTCACATTGTGGGAGGCAACCCGTGTGCCTAGGGAGACTAGAGTATTATTCATTTAGAAGTTAATCATTTCCTTTTCCCCATCACCTCACAACTTGGAACTTTATAACTGGGCAATAGTCCAGGTCTGATAAAAGTAGGTCTTGTAAGTTGATTGTGATGTCAAGAAAGCAGAGCAGTGCGTTATCACAGATAGACCTCTCTACCGAGGTAAAGACAGTTTCAGGTTGGATATTCGCCTGTAGTTTTCCTTACGTCCACCAACAGCCGTTAGGGACCTTTCAACATACTGACAAATCTAATTTTTCACATTTCAATAGCTCTTTAACCATTCCTCCTAGCTAACCCGATGGCATAGACACACATTGCACACACTTTTTGTTGTTGTTGATTTACATCTTACACTATTTTAAATGATTTATTTACATTTTTGAATTTCAATAGCTCATTGGTCATAGGACCTACTCACTTCAAACAAGGTTCTGAATGTCCACTGACTACCCTTATATATTGCACAACCTTTAATTTGTCCATTTTCATCTCACAAGATTTTACATTAATTTTTCCAAAATGTAAAATGTCAACAGCTCCTTTGTCATGTGACCTACTGACTTCATACAAGGTTCAGAATGTCCACTCAGTGGGCCTACACATTGCACAACCTTTAGTTTGTCCATTTTCATCAACATGTTTTTACATGGCTTACTGGGAAAACGCTTATCCGATGCGGTGCAGCCAACGGGTTTCTCCACGCATCGCGTCGGACAGAAACAAGCATCTTTCTGGTAAGAAGAGTGGCGGGGGCGTATGCCTCATGACTAACGAGACATGGTGTGATGAAGGGAAACATACAGGAACTCAAATCCTTCTGTTCACCTGATTTAGAATTCCTCACAATCAAATGTAGACAGCATTATCTTCCAAGAGAATTCTCTTCGATTATAATCACAGCCGTATATATCCCCCCAAGCAGACACATCGATGGCTCTGAACGAACTTTATTTAACTCTTTGCAAACTGGAAACCATTTATCCGGAGGCTGCATTCATTGTAGCTGGGGATTTTAACAAAGCTAATCTGAAAACAAGACTCCTAAATTTTATCAGCATATCGATACGCAACCAGGGGTGGTAAAACCTTGGATCATTGTTACTCTAACTTCCGCTGACGCATATAAGGCCCTCGCCCCGCCCCCCTTCGGAAAAGCTGACCACGACTCCATTTTGCTGATCCCTGCCTACAGGCAGAAACTAAAACAAGAGGCTCCCACGCTGAGGTCTGTCCAACGCTGGTCAGACCAAGCTGACTCCACACTCCAAGACTGCTTCCATCACGTGGACTGGGACATGTTTCGTATTGCTTCAGATGAAAATATTGACGAATACGCTGATTCGGTGTAGCGAGTTGATTAGAACGTGCGTCGAAGATGTCGTTCCCATAGCAACGATAAAACCATTCCCAAACCAGAAACCGTGGATTGATGGCAGCATTCGGTGAAACTGAAAGCAGGAACCACTGCGTTAATCAGGGCAAGGTGTCTGGTAACATGTCCGAATATAAACAATGCAGCAATGAGACAAAGTGAAACTCTCAATTCAATGGCTCAGACACAAGAGGCATGTGGCAGGGTCTGCAGTCAATCACGGACTACAAGAAGAAACCCAGCCCAGTCACGGACCAGGATGTCTTGCTCCCAGGCAGACTAAATAACTTTTTGCCCGCTTTGAGGACAATACAGTGCCACTGACATGGCCTGCATTGAAAACATGCGGTCTCTCCTTCACTGCAGCCGAGGTGAGTAAGACATTTAAACGTGTTAACCCTCGCAAGGCTGCAGGCCCAGACGGCATCCCCAGCCGCGCCCTCAGAGCATGCGCAGACCAGCTGGCCGGTGTGTTTACGGACATATTCAATCAATCCCTATACCAGTCTGCTGTTCCTACATGCTTCAAGAGGGGCCACCATTGTTCCTGTTCCCAAGAAAGCTAAGGTAACTGAGCTAAACGACTACCGCCCGTAGCACTCACTTCCGTCATCATGAAGTGCTTTGAGAGACTAGTCAGGACCATATCACCTCCACCCTACCTGACACCCTAGACCCACTCCAATTTGCTTACCGCCCAAATAGGTCCAGACGATGCAATCTCAACCACACTGCACACTGCCCTAACCCACCTGGACAAGAGGAATACCTATGTGAGAATGCTGTTCATCGACTACAGCTCGGCATTCAACACCATAGTACTTCCAAGCCCCAAGACCCTGGGTCTCGGCCCCGCCCTGTGCAACTGGGTACTGGACTTCCTGACGGGCCGCCCCAGGTGGTGAGGGTAGGCAACAACATCTCCCCGCTGATCCTCAACACGGGGCCCCACAAGGGTGCGTTCTGAGCCCTCTCCTGTACTCCCTGTTCACCCACGACTGCGTGGCCACGCACGCCCAACTCAATCATCAAGTTTGCGGACGACACAACAGTGGTAGGCTTGATTACCAACAACGACGAGACGGCCTACAGGGAGGAGGTGAGGGCTCGGAGTGTGGTGTCAGGAAAATAACCTCACACTCAACATCAACAAAACTAAGGAGATGATTGTGGACTTCAGGAAACAGCAGAGGGAACACCCCATCCACACGATGGAACAGTAGTGGAGAGGCAATAGCCTGAGCCTGCACGGCACACATCACAGACAAACTGAATTGGTCTACTCACTGGACAGCTGCGGAAGAGAGGCACAGCAGCGCCCTCTTCAACCTCAGGAGGCTGAAGAGGTTTGGCTTGTCACCAAAAGCACTCACAGGCTTCTACAGATGCACAATCGAGAGCATCCTGGCGGGCTGTATCACCGCCCGGTACGGCAACTGCTCCGCCCTCAAGCCGTAAGGCTCTCCCGAGGGCAGTGGAGGCTCTGCACAACGCATCACCTGGGGCAAACACACCTGCCCTCCAGGACACACCTACACCACCCGATGTTACAGGAAGGCCGCCAAAGATCAAGGACATCAACCACCCGAACCACTGCCTGTTCACCCCGCTATCATCCAGAAGGCGAGGTCAGTACAGGTGCACGTCAAAGCTTGGACCGAGAGACTGAAAAACAGCTTCTATCTCAAGGCCATCAGACTGTTAAACAGCCACCACTAACATTGAGTGGCTGCTTGCCAACACACTGTCATTGACACTGACCCAACTCCAGCCACTTTAATAATGGGAATTGATGGGGAAATGAATCTAAATATATCACTATGCCACTTTAAACAATGCTACCTTATATGTATGTTACTTACCCTACATTATCTCATCTCATATGCATACGCATATACTGTACTCAACATCATCGACTTGCATTCCTTATGTAACACATGTATCACTAGCCACTTTCAGCTCATGCCACTTTGTTTACTTTGTCTGCATACCTCATCTCATATGTATATACCTGTACTCGATACCATCTACACATGTATGCTGCTCTGTACCGTCACTCATTCATATATCCTTATGTACATATTCTTTTTATCCCCTTACACTGTGTATAAAGACAGTAGTTTTGGAATTGTTAGTTAAGATTACTTGATTGGTTATCACTGCATTGTCCGGAACTAGAAGCACAAGCATGGCCCAGCTGCACTCGCATTAACATCTGCTTAACGCTATGTGTATGTGACAAATAAAATTTGATTTGATTTACATTCATTTTCTCACAATTTAAAATGTCAACAGCTCCTTGGGTCATGTGACCTACTGACTTCTAAACAAGGTGCGGAATGACCACTGACTACCCTTCTATATGACACACTCTTGTTTTGGTACTGTAAAATCACGTGTGTAGCATTACATATTTCATAGTTTTACATTTCAATAGCTCCTCGTGACACACCTAAGAAGCGCGAAGTGGATATACACCCATATTGCATAAACTCTAGTCATGTATCTTCTATATAGATATACATTAATATTACTTTGACAATTAGGGGGTTCAGTCCAGTGTTAGTGATTTCACCCTTTTCTTTAATATGTATATCTATAATAACTGGTAGTTCTAAGGATTTATTTTCCACTGTTTTTAAAAATATTTTTCCACAGTATTTAACATAGGTACACAATAGGAGAGAGACAGTATCTCCTTTCGTCGTTAATATCAACCATAAAGGGAAGGGGCAAAGTACGAGAGTCATGTTTGGTTTCCCAGGAGGTCTACCCCAGGAGATGGTAATAGAGGGGAGGTACGAGGCGACGTTGGCTCCTCTGCTGGTAATACGGGAGCTGGGCACCCCATGACCCGGACAGCTCTAAAATGGAGGTAATTCGAGGAAGAGTGCCAACCAGCCGTGGAGGACAAATGAAAGGAGCATGGTGGCACACCGCGAGAGGGGAAACGGGGAAAGACCGATACCAAGCCACAATAGAGAAGTAGGACTGAGCCAAACTTAAGTGATTTTCTTTGTAAAGTTGTTTTTGCGGACTGTCACGTAGAGTAGGCCAGAGGGGCTAAACTGGATAACCTAACCTCTATCAAAAAATAAAAAAGATAGGCGGGCACCAACAGTTCACCTGTGCAGAGGTGTTTATTTACAAGTGATTCTGGAACAAAACAACAACAGTATTCTCCATCCAACTGTCACCTCATGGGACAGCTTAAAAACAATGCTGACCATCCACAGCTCAATCCAAATATGCCTCCCCATGAACTGAAAGAGAGGCTCCTTTGTAGGGCTAGCCTCCCCTCAGAACAATTAACCCTGGTTAATTAATCAATTAACATACAAACCTACATTTTCCATGAACTAAACATACTAAAGGATATACATTGCAACACGGTTTTAAACAATATCACAACATAACATTTACAACATTACATCACTACTGACAATATCTCTCTCAATATGCCCCATGTAACAGTGGCAAACATTTGGGACAGCGCACCACCAAAGCAAACTGAGTTACAAAACTGGATCCTTTCCAACCTTGGAAAACATCAGAGATGGAGAGAGAGAGGGCAGAATTCAACTGTTGTGATCATCGCGTGACAAGGCAACAATAATAGCTTGCCTCCACAGCACTGAAACATTGACATAGTGGCAGGTGCATGCACCAAGACAGAGATTAATTTGTGTGTCGACCCACATTGTTAACTTATCTTATAATGGCGCAGGAGAGGTGATGAATATGTGTGTGCGTTAAAGAACCAAATGCTGCCCGCGGTGGTGACGGACTTCTCGTCACA